>NC_012870.2:31794007-31969671 GCF_000003195.3 Sorghum bicolor | reverse complement strand
TAGATCGACGTAGCTGTTCGATGTTCCTGCGTTGGTGAAGACTGCCCCCTTTTCGTCCGCCAATTTGTACGTTCCTGGCTTAAGGACCTCGGCCACCACATACGGGCCTTCCCAAGGTGGGGTTAGCTTGTGGCGTCCTTGGTTGCTTTGCCGGCGTCGTAGGACAAGGTCGCCTACGTTGAGGTCCCTCTTGCGCACGTGCTTGTCGTGGTAGCGTCGAAGTTTCTGCTGATATCTAGCAGAGTTGAAGAGGGCCATGTCTCGAGCTTCCTCGAGTTGGTCGACCGCGTTTTCTTGAGCTTCTTTGTTCGATTGCTCATTGTAAGCCCTGAGTCGAGGTGACCCATACTCGAGGTCTGTGGGGAGGATAGCCTCAGAGCCGTAGACCATAAAGAACGGGGTGTATTTGGTGGCTCTGCTCGGCGTTGTCCTTAGGCTCCATAGGACCGAGGAAAGCTCCTCGACCCATCTCTTGCCGAATTTCTTCAATCGATTGTAGATCCTTGGCTTGAGTCCTTGTAAAATCATGCCGTTGGCACGCTCGACTTGGCCGTTAGTTCGAGGGTGGGCTACTGCAGACCAGTTCACACGGATGTGATGCCGATCGCAGAAGTCCAGGAACTTTCTGCCAGTAAACTGGGTGCCGTTGTCGGTGACGATGACATTGGGGATCCCAAATCGATGGATGATGTCGGAGAAGAAGAGGACGGCTTGCTCGGAGCGGATGTTAGTGATGGGTCGAGCCTCGATCCATTTAGAGAACTTGTCAATAGCCACCAGCAAATGTGTATACCCTCCTTTTGCCTTTTGTAGAGGTCCTACTAAGTCGAGCCCCCACACCGCAAACGGCCAGGTGATGGGGATCATCTGAAGAGCATGGGCGGGTAGGTGCGTCTGTTTGGCGTAGAATTGGCACCCGTGACACGAGCGTACGAGCTCGACGGCATCCGCTACGGCCGTTGGCCAGTAAAAGCCTTGCCGAAAAGCGTTTCCTACAAGGGTCCGTGGGGCGGCGTGGTGGCCACAAGCCCCCGAGTGCAGGTCGTCGAGGAGTTTTCGGCCTTCCTCTATGGTGATGCAACGCTGTAAGATTCCCGTCGGGCTCCGTCGATATAGCTCGTCGTCTTCACCGTAGATCACATATGATTTGGCCCGTCGAGCGATACGACGAGCTTCTGTCCTGTCTTCTGGCAACTCACCGCGGATAAGGCAGTCGAGGAACGGTGTGCGCCAATCGAATGGTCGACCCGGTCGTCGTTCTATTTCCATCACCTCTTCCTCCATCAAGAGCGCATCGACAGCATTGGTTGGTTGGGCGATGGTGGTATCGGCGCCAGCCCCCGTGCCCAAGTCGACGGATGGCTCGTGTAGATCCTTTGAGAATACATCAGGCGGGACTGTGCCTCTGGTAGATGCAATCTTGGCGAGTTCGTCGGCTGCCTCGTTGTAGCGTCGAGCGACATGGACGAGCTCGAGGCCGTGGAATTTGTCTTCGAGTCGACGCACCTCCTTGCAGTATGCTTCCATCTTTGGGTCATGGCAACTCGAGGCTTTCATTACCTGGTCAATGACGAGTTGGGAGTCGCCCCGGACGTCGAGGCGTCGGACTCCTAACTCAATAGCGATCTTGAGACCGTTGACAAGGGCCTCATATTCCGCGACATTGTTAGATGCGGCGAAATGAATCCTGATTATGTACCTCATGTGGACGCCCAAGGGTGAGATGAACAGTAAGCCGGCCCCGGCCCCAGTTTTCATGAGTGACCCGTCGAAATACATTGTCCACAGCTCCGCCTGGACCTGAGTCGGGGGAAGCTGGGAGTCCGTCCATTCTGCGACGAAGTCTACCAGGGCTTGCGATTTGATAGCCTTTCGAGGCGCATAAGTGAGAGTCTCGCTCATGAGCTCGACCGACCACTTCGCTATCCTTCCCATGGCCTCCTTGCTCTGGATTATTTCGCCCAAGGGGAAAGAAGAGACCACCGTGATAGGATGACCAAGGAAATAATGTTGTAATTTACGGCGGGCAAGGATTACGGCGTAGATCAGCTTCTGGATTTGGGGGTAACGCGCCTTGGTCTCCGAAAGCACCTCGCTGACGAAATAGACCGGCCTTTGGACTGGCAGCGCGTGACCCTCTTCTTGTCTTTCGACCACCACCGCCGCGCTGACGACTTGGGTCGTCGACGCGACGTAGAGGAGCAGCGGCTCCGCAGGTTGAGGTGGAACCAGGACTGGTGCCGAAGTCAGCGTCTTTTTCAGCTTTTCGAGTGCTTCCTCGGCCTCGGGGGTCCAAGAAAAACGCTCGACCTTCTTCAGGAGTTGATATAATGGTAATGCCTTTTCTCCTAGTCTCGAGATGAAACGGCTCAGAGCCGCCAGGCACCCCGTGACTCTCTGGACACCCTTGATGTCTCGAATTGGCCCCATTTTCGTGATGGCCGAGACTTTCTCGGGGTTGGCCTCGATACCGCGTTGTGAAACAATGTATCCTAAGAGCATGCCTCGAGGCACGCCAAAAACGCACTTCTCGGGATTAAGCTTGATCCGGCTAGTGCGCAAGCAGCTGAAAGCAACCTCGAGGTCCTGGATCAGGTCACCTCGTTGTTTTGACTTGACGACAATGTCGTCGACGTAGGCCTCGACCGTCGAACCTATATGTTCGCCAAATACGTGGAGCATGCAACGTTGATACGTGGCTCCCGCGTTTCGAAGCCCAAATGGCATGGTCACGTAGCAATACATCCCGAAAGGCGTGATGAAAGAGGTCGCGAGCTGGTCGGACTCTTTCATTTTTATCAGTCAGGATGATGAACCTCCTTGATGAATCCGGCCGTCAAAAGCTTTTGGACTTCCTCGCCAATGATCTTGCGCTTTTCCTCGTCGAATCGGCGCAACCGCTGCTTCACTGGCTTGGAACCGGCTCGAATTTCCAAGGAGTGCTCGGCGACTTCCCTCGGTATGCCCGGCATATCCGAGGGACTCCATGCAAACATATCAGCATTCGCACGGAGAAAGTCGACGAGCACGGCTTCCTATTTGGGGTCGAGGTCGGTGCTGATTGTCAGCACCTTGCCGTCGGAGTTGTTGGGGTCGAGCGGGATCTTCTTAGTACCTTCCACCGCCTCGAAGCTGCCCGCATGACGTTTAGGTTCTGGAGCCTCAGCGGCCATAGCTTCGAGCTTCGCAACGAGCTCGGTGGAGCTCTCGACCGCCTCCCCGTACTCGACGCACTCGACGTCGCACTCGTACGCGTGCTCGAAGGAAGAACTGATGGTGATGACGCCTTTGGGACCAGGCATCTTCAGCTTCAAGTATGTGTAGTTGGGTATAGCCATAAACTTCGCGTAGCCCGGGCGTCCGATGATGGCGTGGTACGTGCCTCGGAACCCAACCACCTCAAAGGTGAGGGTCTCCTTCCTGAAGTTGGCCGCCGTTCCGAAGCAGACCGGTAGGTCGATTCGACCTACTGGCAGTGCTTTTTTCCCCGGTACGACGCCATGGAAACCGCCGGCGCTCGGCTGGAGGCGTTCTCTATCGATGCCGAGGAGATCGAGGGTCTCGAGGTAGATAATGTTGAGGCTGCTGCCGCCGTCCATCAGCACTTTCGAGAGTCGGGTGTTGACGATGATGGGGTCGACGACGAGCGGGTAGACGCCTGGGGCGACCACTTTGTCGGGGTGATCCTCTCGGTCGAAGGTGATGGGAGTGCTTGACCAGCTAAGATACTGGGGCACCGCCATCCTTGCTGCAAAGACTTCGCGACGCTCCCTCTTGCGTTGCCTCGTGGTCAACTGAGTCGAAGGCCCGCCATAGATCATGTAGCAGTCATGGACGGCGGGGAAACCGTCGTCATCTTTGTTGTCCTCCTTGCCGCCAGCCTTCTCCTTCTTGGAGTCATCACGCGCATCTTTTTTGAGTCCCTGACCGTCGAAATGCTTTCTCAGCATGCGGCAATCCTTGAGTTTGTGGTTAGCGCCTCCCTTATGGTAAGGGCACGGCTCCTCCAACATCTTGTCGAAGATTCCCCCCTCCGGAGGGCCTCGCGGCTTCTTTCGATCCATCGTGGCGACAAGGTCGTCACCCGAGTCTTGCTGGTGGAACTGCCGTACTTTCTGCTTCTTTTTATTTTTCTTGAGGCCTCGACCGAAAGTCCCTTCTTCATCGACGGGTTGCTTGCCTTTTCTTCCTTCTGAGCTGAAGAAAGCGCCGACTGCCTCTTCCCCTGCCGCGTAGTTAGCTACTACGTCCATCAGCTCGTCGACGGTCTGAGGTCGATTGCGGCCTAATTCCCGCACCAAGTCTCGACTGGTGGTGCCTGAGACAAACGCCAAGATGACGTCGTGGTCGGGGATGTGTGGTAACTCAGTGCGTTGCTTCGAGAAGCGTCGAGCGTACTCCCGAAGAGTCTCTCCTGTCTTCTGTTTGCATTTGCTGAGGTCCCACGAGTTCCCTGGCCGTATATAGGTCCCTTTGAAGTTACCCTCGAAGACTCTGACCAGGTCAACCCAGTTGTGAATCTGATTGGCTGGGAGTTCTTCGAGCCATCGACGGGCGGTGTCGGAGAGGAAAAGGGGTAGTTGTCTGATGATGGCTCGATCATCCCCCCGAGCGCCGCCTAGCTGACAGGCCAGTCTGAAATCGGCCAGCCATAGTTCTGGCTTGGTTTCTCCATTGTACTTCGCGATGCTGGTTGGGGGTCGGAATGGACTAGGCAGGGGTGTGCTGCGAATTGCTCTGCTGAACACCCGCGGGCCTGGTGGCTCGGGGGCCACCCGGTCCTCGTCGCTGTCGTACCTCCCACCGCGATGCGCGCTATAACCACGTTCTTCCGCGTCTCCGTGCCGTCGGCGTCTACTTTCTTTGACGTCGTGTCGCGCGTCGTGTCGACGTTGATTGTCGGCAGGGAGGATGAGAGCGGTCTTTCTGCCTCGAGGGGGAGGTTGTTGCTGGACAGACACCTCCTCTTCGATTAGAGGCTGTTCGTCGCGCTTCTCTGTGGCAGCTCCTCGTCGTCGAGATGCCGAACTTTCGGCTTGTTGAACTGCTGCCACCTGGAGCAACGTCTGAACCTCATCCCGAATTCGTCGGGCCTGGGAATTCGATGGTTCTGGCATGTTACGCAGCAGCATCGTCGCTGCCACTACATTTTGGCCTGCTCGAGGGAAACGGCCGACGGGTTGCTCCGCCTCCGTGTCACCGACGATCTGTCGATGTACCTCTCGAGCGCGTCTGCGGACACTTCCGCCTGGCGGGTAGGGCTGGTCTTGTTCGAGGATTTGCTCGAGCAGGACGAGGCGCTCGCGATCTTCGTCGAGCTTCATCTTGAGCTCCCGCAGCTGCGCGAGCTGCGCAGTTCTATCTTCCTGAGGAAGAGGGTCGAACCGTCCGTCGTTCCCAGGCGTCCTGGGGTCTTCTTGCGCCGCGGGGGCTCGTCCACCCGCAACAGCATCCCGTGTCTCGTCGGTGGTTTCTGCCGCTCTGTCGAGGTGATAGCATTCCCTCGTAGGGTCATAACTGTCTGTCTCGGAGTCGGAGTCCAGCTCGGCAACGTGGAGACATTCACGTCCTTCCTCCAGCCATCGTTGCCTGAGGGAGGTGATCGAGTATCGTCCGGGGCCTAGACGGCGGAGGCCCCGTACTTGGGAAAGGTCCGGCAGTTCGGACGTCGGCCGCCGCTCTTCGGAACTACGTGGGATGACCATTGGTCTTTCCATGTATGTCTGAGCGTTTGGGCATATCGTCTTGGCGAGCGATGCCGCGGCGTTGTCCAATCCGAACGGCAGTGCCGTCCTTGGAGAGAACGACCCGCGTGGAGGTAGCCTAGCTGCGGTGGGGGAGGGTGCGCGAGACGCGTCTCCCCCCGTCGTCGCGTGGTGCTGAGTCGTCGCGCTTGTTGCTTGGTCAGACGGTGTTGCCGACCCGTGGCCCGCATCCTGCCTTGCACGAGTTGTTGGTCGTGCCGAAGCAAGGGGGCCGCGGTGGTGCTGCCCGCGCCTCTTCTTAGGCGGTGAGGCGTGGTGGTGAGGGCGCCTTGGAGCCTTCAACCGTGCTGGCGTAACGCGGACTCCTCCTGGTCCTTTGACCGAGAGCAAGATCATGTCGTAGCCGAAGCCCGTGGACATGAACTCGAGACTCCCAAACCAAATCACCGTGGAGTGCGGAAGCGGCGAGGCAGGAGTAGCCATCCGGGAAGTGGTGGGAAATCGGTGAAAAACACGCAGGGCCCCTACCTGGCGCGCCAACTGTCGGTGTTCTTTCCCCGGGGGGGGTCACACCAACGAGTAAATTTGTATGCGTGCTCCCCTTTCCGGATGGTGATGCAAGAAGACACAGAGATTTATCCTGGTTCGGGCAAGAGAAGGCCCTACGTCCAGCGGAGGGAGAGAGTTTGTATTATCTTGCACCTAAGTGCTTGTACAGGGGCGAATACAAGCGTGGAATGAAATGTGTCGCTCTACTACGTGTATGTGTGTGTGCTTGCGTTGTGATGTCTCTTCTATTCCTGAGTCCCTCCTTTTATAGCTCCAAGGAGAGACAAAGGGTACATGCATAGATATTAGAGTAGGGATTGATAGCCGCATGGAGCGCTGACCTACTCGAGGCTTCCGTACGTCATGGCCTCGAGCCGTCCCATCTTGATAGCTTGATGATGATTACGCGTGCTCCTGCGTGCTGCCCTGCCAGCCGCCTTGTGCTGGTTCTGAGATCGCATGCTCGTATGGTATGGTGGCGGTTCCGGCGGAGCTGGTGGTGTTGTCAGTCGATGCCCGACTCGTCCCCGAGAAGGGACCTCGTTTGGTCGAGGGTCGGGCGCCGCGTAATAGGCTGACATCCGGAGCGCTGACCTTGGGTGTCTCGAGGGGGTCCTGATTAGACGTTCCATCCTCGTTTCCTGCGTCCTGACGCACCCTGGGTCGTTCGGTGGGAAGGCTGCAAAAAGAACGATGGGACAGAAGCTTGTTCCCTATCACGCCTTTCGTGACCCGGGTGTTAGGTGGGAAACGTCAGGTGCATTTAATGCTCCCGCCCGCGTGCGCGCGTCAGGCGGCGGACAGTGTCCTAACGCTCGACGTCTCTCGGTTCGCTCGAGCCCGCTTCCGTCTTCGACGGTAGTCGTTGCTCGAGCCCTGACCGATTCGCTCGACGCTATTCCCGTATTCGAGGCTGCGACCGTCGTTGGCGGCGCGTAAGTAAGATTAAGGCGTTGAATTGGGAGTCCCAACCTTCGTATGGGCAATCTCATAATGCGCATCGCTGAGGGTACCCCTTACTGATACCCTCGACACCAAGGCAGTAATGGTATATGCCTTCTCTCAATATATGTGGTATTTGTGGTATAAGGCATAGTGACATTGCCTTGTCTCTCACCCTACTCTAATAAGGCTTTAATATCTAGAGCTCATAGGTGGGAGATAAAGTATACATACTTACAAGACATTTATTGTATAGTCAAACCATGGATCCAAAGGAACAAATCAATAAGTCAAATCAAGATGTGCATGTGTGGCGAATGAATGGTGTATGGTGATGATGGTGATAACAGTGGTGAAAGTCTAATTCTACTTTTGCTCTTTTGAGGGGATACATACCTTCCTTGCTTTTTGAAATTTTATGAGGAGAATGAGATGCTCTTCTTTTTCTTTTCTCTCAGGTGGGTATCTTGTACCCCTAATTCTACTGTCGGACACTTGTCCATTTTAACCTCTCGTCTCACTCTTTCTTTTCTTTCGAGGTTCCGGGCACTTGCCCCTTTTTACTTCCTCGTATCTTTTTTTTAGAGCACTCATCTCTTGAGATAATATAGCAAGTGGTAGTAACAAGATAACTTGAGCATTTATTTCACAGGGGAAAAACAGAAATATTTTTGGCTATTCTCTCCCGGATTAGGAGTAGAATATTTTTGGGTGATTCTGGAGATGGAAATAGATGGATATATGTGGATGGTACTTCCGGAGTAGAAGTAGCATATATGAGTGAACGTGCAAGTGAAATCTTGATTTTAACCACATGACAAGCTCCTAAGGGTCTACACAGCTTGACCACACTCAATGCTCATAAGCAGTAAAGTAAATGTGTGGCTCAAAGTCTAGCAAGCATGTATATATGGCTGTGGTAGGAATTTAAACTCTCATCATACAGGAACTCATCATGCAATATTTTAAAGATTTTCAAAGATAAAATTCTCCAGAATTCTAGCATCTCTAGGAACAGATAAACAGCAGCTCAACCTTCCCATATCATATCTGTTAACAACTTAGACTTCAGATCATGTTTTCATCCCACAAGTTTAGGTCTAGAGCAAGCTTTAAATTATAACAGTTATATCTAAACTTGAGAGAGAACTTAAAATGTGCAAATTAGGCAGAGCAACTATTCATCATATCCATGCTAGAGTTTTATTTAGATACAGATTAGCATAGCCACTTTATTTATTTATTAAACACACTAAATAAAAGACATATATATAAGCACAAAATCTTTATTTGGTTTTCCATAGTTATATTTTAATATAGTATAAGTATAAAGATAAATAGATAGATAGAAATACTTATCAAGATAAATGGGGGTGCTCTCCCCCAAGCTGAATTTTGACGTAATTTCTCTTGATGTAGCTAGCAGGTGGCAGAGGTGTATTTGAAAGTCAGCAGCATTCTGACAGCGATTAGAATGTCCTCCGTCTGCTAGTCTTCTTGATTCTTAAATTCTGTGGAGCTCAAATAGACAACAAAGCTTGTGGAACTGATTAAGTGTTAGCATAAATATCTAGCCTTTATCATGTTGAGACTCTTTAATAATTATTACTCCATGTTTTTATATTTTTATTTTATAGAGCAGAAAAATATTTTTATTTTATTTTTATGCCACCACGGTGAATGTACTTATGGGTTTTATGCCACTTGTATACTCACATGGGGCTTTACTGTTTTTCACATTTTTATTTTCTTTTTAGGATAGTACGAACATGATTAACTAAGTAAACTGTTTAAAATAATTGAAAAGGGAAAAGGATAACTACCGAGTTTACCTCTTGGCAAGGCGTTCGATGTTTTTAAGTCCTCCGAACGGGACTCTCCATTTTCTCAATTGTCTTGGGATTCGTTGGGTGACGTAGTCGGTACTTCCGGCGGCGCCTCTTCTTCATGTATAGTTGTCTTCTCTTTCCGTACCTAACTCGGTGCTATGGTCTCCTCAGGATAGTTCTGTTTAAACTCTACGTCTTTGTTGACACTTGCTAACACCACTTGAATACTAGGTTGTCATCCCCAGCATGGCACTAGAGTGTACTATGGTATTTATACGCACACAGATAATCCGCAAGCGCACGGATACCGTTGAAGCTTTTACCCAGTTAAAGGTTTTATCGTATCCACAGGGAAACGGGAGAACTGATCTACGTTCTAACTTAACCAAGATAAGTAAATAAGTGTAAATAGGAAAGATAGTAGAATCGAATAAGAACAATATTAAAGGTAAGATAACAGTGAGTGATAATATGGGAATAGAGAATAGAGCAATTCTAGTATATGGGCGATGGTAGGAGAATATAGAGGATAACTATGGTTTCTCTACTTCAAAGGGGTATGTCTATGTCTGGGACGAACCACGTGATAAGAATACACCACAAAGGATGCTTATCCATAGGCCAATAAACCCTACCCGTTCTGCTAACAAGAGGTGGACTACAGGGGACCAACGTAACTGTCACCTACGTGGCCTACCACACGATCCAGCTAGACAGAGGATATCGGCGTGCACCGCAAGGCTACAAGATATTGTACCAAATAGGATACTTTTCTTGTAACTCTGTCCCTTCAGGATATATAAGGAGGGGCAGGGGTCCCCTAGAGGACAGATCATACATTATTCTCTCAACACAAATCAATACAACAAGACGCAGGACGTAGGTATTACGCCAACTCGGCGGCCGAACCTGGATAAAAAGCTTGTCCGTGTCTTGCGTCACCATCGAGTTCGTAGTTTGCGCACCGTCTGCCGATAAACTACTACCGTGGGTATACCCCAAGGTAGACTGCCGACCAGCTTTCGTCGACACATAGAGATATTAACATGTCACGCAATTTTCTGTCATCTAGAAGACTCCAGAAGCCACGGGAACGAACGGGAAGGCGAACGGGCCCGGGGCAGGGTGCCCGCCCTCCCCCCTAGGGCGCCCACCCTGTCCCAGAGTCCAATCAGGACTCGTTTCGGGGATTACGCTCCACCGACCTAAAGGATCAAGGATAACTGTTCAATCAATGTCAATTTGATCCAACGGCCCATATTCACTTGAAAGGACTATATAACCAGACCCCCTGGCCCCTGGAGGAGAACAAGTTCATCATAGAGTTGAGAGGAGCCCTCGAAGGATAACCTCTCCTCTAAATAGACTTAGGGCTTAGCATCCAATGTGCGAGTAGAATTAGTTCTTCTAAGTTCTACTAGATTGAGAGAGATAGAGTGGAGGTGTAGATCGGAGGAAGCCCGGCCCGTCGGTGTCTACTCTGAGGTTGTACCTACGGGATCAAGTTCTTCTAACCCGAGGCTTGCTCCTAGGATTCTTCAGTAATTCGACTTATAAATTCTAGTAAGTTCTTGTTTTATTGTTCTTTGGTTTATGAGTTTACTTTAATCTCTTCCGATTGAGTTTAGAGTAATAATTGCTAGCGTAAACGTGGTGTTTGGGCTAGGGTACTCATAGATATCCCCTGACTAGCTGGACCGTGGTAGTAGCGAGGAACGTGACATTTCTGAGTTACCTTTGCAGCCCACATCTCGTTAGCAGGATGGGTAGGGTTTATAGGTGCGGGTCGAACATCCTTTGTGGTGTCTAGATTCCATGAGCCTCCCCAATAAAACAGTAGATCATCCGTACCAAGGTTAGAACGAGACTACGGTTGTAGTCTTCTCTATACATCGCTCACATCAAGAAACATTCTTTGTAGCCTAAAGGGTAGTAGCAATAGATTTGGTTAGTCAGATGCACGCTTTCTCCCAGTGGTAAAAATATAAATACGATACTCTGGATAACCTCCCGGGTGAAGTGCTCACCGATACCCGTGCACTTGCGGATCATTTCCTGATGGTGTTACCAAATATCAACAAGCATTTATGGCGCCGTTGCCGGGGAGAAAGACGGTTTGCTGAGATAACTTTAAGTCTTGCTATTATCTTGTATTATACTTTTATACTTTTATTCTTTTATCTTTTTATTTTTTTCATCATTATGGATAACTCAAATTCCATACCTATTATTGAATTTTTTTTGCACCTTCGGAGACTAGCCATAGACCATGGGAGTTAACAAGTCCTTTCTTTGCCCCTAATTATGATCTGTGTCCGGAGTTGATTGCAATAGGTCTAAACCAACCCTTTTCTATAGCTGAGGTCCTATCTTTTAATCAAGATGATAATGAACTTTTAGCTACACCTAGGGAATCTGTTAATCTTTCTATAAATTCTGGTTTAAACCAAGCCTACAAGACCATGTTTTTTCTCGATATTTTCACATTGGTCTTAATCATATAACCTTTGGTAGAGTTTTTCTTTCTTTATCTATTAATAAAGGAAGGTATGTCTTCATTTGTGGACATCCTTCTTGCACTAGTCTTCAAAAACAATTCCTAGAGATAGAGAAGGAATCATCTCCCAGACGAGGAAAGGAAGTTTCAATAGCCAATTTCCAAACATTTCAATCTCATGATTCGGCTATCCAACCCATCCTTGAGCTTAATAATTTCTACTATGCTCTTTCTCTTGAACCTCCCGATGATCCTATGAATCTCTCTAGACATCCCATGCATAAGAGTCACCAAGACCACAAGGAGGATCGAGAAGAGCAACATCAATGGCTAGAGGGCATTAAAAATCCATGTGCTATCACCATTAAATGGATATATAAAACAAACTTGAGAGACAATCCTAGAGGAATTTTAAGCATTCATGAAGAATCATCCTTGGAGTTTGAGAATGAGAGAAACAACAGTGAGCATGGAAGTTATTTCATAAATACCTCACCAAGTCCTTGCTCATATAAAACATCTCCCCAATCTATTGGTCTCTCCAACATCACCGCATTTGAGATCTCCAACCCCCTCTTCCTTTCTATTTATAAAAACTTTAAAAGGGCGGTTGTTGATGTATATGTCTATAATAAATATTGCAAATATCGTTGAGTCGATCTTGATATAGGCATGCTTAGGTTGGTGTTGGAGGGGAAACCACTTCACCAACATAACTTGATGGTTTCCCAAGGACAAGCTTAGTGTCCTAAAACAAGCACTTATCAGATCGTAACATGAACATTTAATTATTTGCAACATTGCCTTGTGCATTGAGCATATAAAGATAATTGTAGAAATATTCCTTCAGGTATTCTTGTCACTAACCTTTCTAGGATTGGAGCAAGAAGATCCGAGGAATGACAAGCGCAAGGTATGCCCAACCAATCATCATGCAACATTGAATTAAATTCATCCAAACTTGACTTTTGCAAAATTCAAGCTTGGGGGAAAATACCTTACATAAAAACATTATTTGCCATGTTGCTATGTTGGTTGTCCTTACCTTTAAGACATACTCAATTTGTTAAATACTAATCACACTACTTCATCTGCACTTGAGTAGATCTCTATAAATGCTCTCATGCTACCTTTATTTGCTTTTGTATATGTCTAGGTTTGGAGTAGTTTCATTTATCTCTTAATTAAGCATGGTGTTTAGTTTAGGAATGATGATCTTACTTCCAAAGGATTTTTAAATTAAGCATGGTGCTTAGGTTAAAATGCCCTCCTAAATCAAATTAGACATGGTGTCTAGGTTGATTTTTGAGCCGATAGTATGCTATAGTAGATATGGGATATTTTGTTGGACTAACCCCTGCAGGAAAACTTTCAATATCAACCTGGGAAGTCCTGAGATACAAACTCATTGGAGATAAAGGAGATACATGAAGTTTAACAATTTGCACAAGAAGGACATAGCGCATTCATCATAAAGAGATGATCCATGGAGGGTGCCACAAACACGATGCACAACCGCTAAGAAAGGAAAGCTTCCACAAGGTGATACTATACCATCACTCTTCAAAGTAAGGTAACACCTTAAGGTACTTGACTATCACTTTTATAAGCTTCTCCTTGGTTCTGGCATACACATGAATAAAAGAGACAAACATGTATGATTTGTAGCTCCAAATTAACCAACCCAATTAATTCAACATGTTTAGTCCTTTAATCTTTGTTCTTAGTACTACCTTCGTGATCCCACACTCCTAATCATATAAGCTAATATGTTGCACATTCAATCTTTGGAAGATATAAACAAAACATAAATATAGATAGATTATCTTTCCATTAGGTTGAGCAATCTAATCTGACAAATGTTTCAAATGCTTCACTCATTATCCATCAACTTTGTCTTGCTCACTATGCTTAAGGTTAGAGAAGAACAAATACACTTTTGGTTCTATTGGTGTTTTCCACCAACAGGGCCCATGCACTTGATCTCTGCCTTATATCTATGAACAGGTACACTTCAAGCAAAACAAGCAGGAGTTTTACAACTCTCACACTCCACCAAGTGAAGGACCTGGATCTACGAGCACAAACACACTTAGCATGATATTGCCAACACCGCACTTCGAACTGCTGGGCAAACGAAGAACATGGGTGACACCGTATCAAGGGGTGCAGACGTCAAGGTCCACACCTAATCAAACGATACACCTAAAGGATGAAGACGGTGAGAAGTCTTGTCCAGAAGACTTAAAACATTGGATCCTTGTTGAAAGAGGTCAAGATCGTCGACTCAAGTCGCCTTTTCTAATCAAGAAGGACGACCCTGGTGTTCCAAGCATCAAGTGCACGATCAACGGATACTCTTTTCAGAAGACACTCTACGACACCAGATCTGACGTCAACATAATGGCCGTAGTCACTTATCAGCTCCTGCATGGAACCGTGTCCCTACAACCAATATACATTCAGATTTTCAGGTCATTGACATGGGAGAAGCCGAGTACGATCCACCCATCATCCTTGGAAGACCGTTCCTCAACACTATCAAAGCAATCATCAACATTGGAACCGGAGAAGTCCACATGCACTTCCCCTCAAAGAAGGTACGCCACTATTTTACTGACCCTAACTATATAGTTGAAGACTCTAAGAAGGTCAGGACAAGAAGAAGACGACACAACCACAACCAGAGGAGGCAAACCATCAAGGACGGATGGCCAGACTACGAAGGAGAAGTAGTAAGGTCTGAAGACATACTGCTTCAATAGAACTGTCCTGAGGAGACTGCAGCACCGAGTGAGATGTGGAAAGAGAAGATAGTTATAGCCGCCGGAACCACCGACTACGCCATCCAACGAATCCCAGGACGACTGAGAAAACGGAGAGTCCCGTTCGGAGGACTTAAAAATACCGAATGCCTTACTAAACTTGGTAGTTATCCTTTTCCTTTCAATCATTCAATTATAGTTTGCTTCGTTAATCAAGTTCATGCTATCTTCAAAAGAAAATAAAAATGTTAAAAATAGTAAGCCCCATGTGAGTATGCTCATGGCATAAAACCCATAAGTACATTCACTGTGGTGGCATAAAGATAAAATAAATATATTCCTGTCCTATAAAAATAATAAGTGCATGATCCTGCTAAATAAATAATATTTATTGAGGAATCTCAATATGATAACGGCTAAGAGATTTTATGCTAACACTTAACCAGTTCCACAAAGCTTTGTTGTCTATTTGAGCTCCACAGAATTCAAGGATCAAAGAAGGCTAGCAGACAGAGGACATCCTAATCACTGTCAGGGTGCTGCCGACATTCAAATACACCTCCACCACCTACTAGCTACATTAGAAAAAATTACGTCAAAATTCAGCTTGGGGGAGAGCACCCCCATTTATCCAGCTAAGTGTTTCTACTCACGTTTATACTTTACCCAATTAATAAAAAGATGCATAATCATGAAAACCCAAATAAAAATTTTGTGCTTATATATATCTTTGCTTAGTTTGCTAAATAAATAAATAAAGTTTGCTATGAACCCTCATGATAAGCTCTCACATGGAAATGATGAATAGTTGCTCTGCCATGACTAGTTCTCAAAATTGAAATCTCTCTCAAGTTTAGGCATAACTGTTATAATATAAACCTGCTCTAAACCTGAACTTGTGGGAAGAGTACTTGATCTAAAGTCTAAGTCGTTAACGGATATGATATGGGAAGGTTGAGCTGCTATTTATCTGTTCCTAGAGATGCTAAAATTCTGGGGAATTTTATCTTTGAAAATCTTTAAAATAACACATGATGAGTTCCTGTATGATGAGAGTTTAAATTCCTACCACAGCCATATATACATGCTTGCTAGACTTTGAGCCACACATTTACTTTTTACTGCTTATGAGCATTGAGTGTGGTCAAGCTGTGTAGACCCTTAGGAGCTTGTCATGCGGTTAAAACCAAGATTCACTTGCACATTCACCCATACATGCTACTTCTACTCCGGAAGTACGCATCCACATATATCCACTCATTTCCATCTCTAGAGCCACCCAAAATTATTCTACTCCTATTCATGAGAGAATAGCCAAAAACATTATCCTATCCCTGTTATTCCCGTGAAATAAATGCTCGAGTTATCTTGGTTACTACCACTTGCTATATTAATTAAGGAGATGAGTGCTCTAAAAAAAAGAGGATACGAGGAAATAAAAAGGGGCAAGTGCCCGGAACCTCGAAGAAAAGAAAGAGTGAGATGAGAGGTAAAAATGGACAAGTGTCCGACAGTAGAATTAGGGTACAAAGATACCCACCTGATAGAAAAGAAAAACAAAATATAGAGCGTCTCATTCCCCTCAAAAAGCTTCAAAGTGCAAGAAAGGTATGTATCCCCTAAAAAGAGCAAAAGTAGAATTAGACTTTCACCATACACCATTCACTCGCCACACATGCACATCTTGATTTGACTTATTGACTTGTTCTTCTGGATCCATGGTTTGACTATGCAATAAATGTCTTGTAAGTATGTATTAGTTGTCTCCCACCTATGAGCTCCAGATATCAAAACCTTATTAGAGTAGGGTGAGAGAGTTGGCAATATCACTATGCCTTATACCAAAAATACCACATTACTGCCTTGGTAAGGATCCAGAAATACCACAAAAGAGAGATCTGAGAGTGTCATACAAGGAATCTTTGAGTTTTATTTGAAAATCTGCAAAAACTCGAGAGCTATAGTTAATCAAAGAACAAGAGACATGGCGCTTAACTTGACCGTTCTATCTTTTAACTGCTCAAGACACAAGTGACGGTTACAAGCCCTATGGTGAAAGGTAAAATGAGTAAGTTTTAAGTCTTAACAGTTTACTCTAACTCAGAGATGAGATCTTACTTTTAAGGCATGAAACCACTGCAGAAATTCTTGAGTTCATCCTTGCTCAGGGACGAGCAAGAGGTAAGCTTGGAAGAGTTGTTGACGGTCCTTAAGTACCAAATATAATCATCAAATAAATAAAGAAAAGGATCCAAATGCAACCAACACCCAGACTTAGGGTTTTAACTGACAGAATTCCACGAGTTTTGGTATTTGTCTATTTCTGCAGGGGGTTATCAGGAAATACGGAAGAAAGGCCCACACGTCAGGTTTACATAGAGATATTAACGTGTCATGCAATTTTCTGTCATCTAGAAGACTCCAGAAGCCACGAGAACGAACGAGAAGGCGAACAGGCCTGGGGGCAGCGCGCCCGCCCTCCCCCCTAGGGCGCCCACCCTGTCCCAGAGTCCAATCAGGACTCGTTTCGGGGATTACGCTCCACCGACCTAAAGGATCAAGGATAACTGTTCAATCAATGTCAATTTGATCCAACGGCCCATATTCACTTGAAAGGACTATATAACCAGACCCCCTGGCCCCTGGAGGAGAACAAGTTCATCATAGAGTTGAGAGGAGCCCTCGAAGGATAACCTCTCCTCTAAATAGACTTAGGGCTTAGCATCCAATGTGAGAGTAGAATTAGTTCTTCTAAGTTCTACTAGATTGAGAGAGATAGAGTGGAGGTGTAGATCGGAGGAAGCCCGGCCCGTCGGTGTCTACTCTGAGGTTGTACCTACGGGATCAAGTTCTTCTAACCCGAGGCTTGCTCCTAGGATTCTTCAGTAATTCGACTTATAAATTCTAGTAAGTTCTTGTTTTATTGTTCTTTGGTTTATGAGTTTACTTTAATCTCTTCCGATTGAGTTTAGAGTAATCATTGCTAGCGTAAACGTGGTGTTTGGGCTAGGGTACTCATAGATATCCCCTGACTAGCTGGACCGTGGTAGTAGCGAGGAACGTGACATTTTCGAGTTACCTTTGCAGCCCACATCTCGTTAGCAGGATGGGTAGGGTTTATAGGTGCGGGTCGAACATCCTTTGTAGTGTCTAGACTCCGTGAGCCTCCCCAATAGGACAGTAGATCATCCTTACCAAGGTTAGAACGAGACTACGGTTGTAGTCTTCTCTATACATCGCTCACATCGAGAAACATTCTTTGTAGCCTAAAGGGTAGTAGCAATAGATTTGGTTAGTCAGATGCACGCTTTCTCCCAGTGGTAAAAATATAAATACGATACTCTGGATAACCTCCTGGGAAAAGTGCTCACAGATATCCGTGCGCTTGTGGATCATTTCCTCATGGCGTTACCAAATATCAGCAACAAGCTCCAAAGGGTCTACATAGCTTGACCACACTCAATGCTCATAAGTAGTAAAAAGTAAATATGTGGCTCAAAGTCTAGCAAGCATGTATATATGGCTGTGGTAGGAATTTAAACTCTCATCATACAGGAACTCATCATGTGTTATTTTAAAGATTTTTCAAAAATAAAATTCTCCAGAATTCTAGCATCTCTAGGAACAGATAAACAGCAGCTCAACCTTCCCATATCATATCCGTTAACGACTTAGACTTCAAATCAAGTGCTCTTCCCACAAGTTCAGGTTTAGAGCAGGTTTAAATCATAACAGTTATGCCTAAACTTGAGAGAAAGCTCAAACTTGAAAACTAGGTACATGGCAGAGCAACTATTTTTATTTGGGTTTTCATGATTATGCATCTTTTTATTATTTGAGTAAAGTATAAATGCGAGTAGAAACACTTAGCTGGATAAATGGGGGTGCTCTCCCCCAAGCTGAATTTTGACGTAATTTCTTCTGATGTAGCTAGCAGGTGGCGGAGGTGTATTTGAATGTCGGTAGCACCCTGACAGCGATTAGGATGTCCTCCGTCTGCTAGTCTTCTTTGATCCTTGAATTCTGTGGAGCTCAAACAGACAACAAAGCTTTGTGGAACTTGTTAAGTGTTAGCATAAAATCTCTTTGCCTTTATCATATTGAGCTTCCTCCTAATAAATTTTATTTAGCAGGATCATGCACTTATTATTTATATTTTTATTGTAAGATGAAAACATATTTATTTTATGCCACCACAGTCAATATACCTATGGGTTTTTAAACCACAAGTCTACTCACATGGGGCTTACTATTTTTAACATTTTTATTTTCTTTTTATGATAGCATGAACCTGATTAACTAAGCAAACTATTGAAAGGAAAAGGATAACTATCAAGTTTACCTCTTGGCAAGGCGTTCGATGTTCTTAAGTCCTCCGAACGGGACTCTCTATTTTTCTTAGTCGTCCTAGGATTTGCTAGATGGCGTAGTCAGTGGTTCTGGCGGCACCTCTTCTTCGTGTATAACTATCTTCTCTCTCCACACCTGACTCGGTGCTACGGTCTCCTCAGGACAGTTCTGTTCAAGCTATATGTCTTCAGTCTTTACCACTTCTTCTTCGTAGTCTGCCCATCCGTCCTTGATGATTTGCCTCCTTTGGTTTTAGATGCATCGCCTTCAGAGGGGAAGTGCATGTGGACTTCTCTGGTTCCAATATAGATGATGGCTTTGATAGTGTTGAGGAACGGTCTTCCAAGGATGGTGGGTGGATCTTACTCGTCTTCTCCCATGTCAATGACGTGAAAATCATCTGGAGCTGAATGTATGTTGGTTGTAGGGGCACGGTTCCATGCAGGAGCTGATAAGTGACTACGGCCATTATGTTGACATCAGATCCGGTGTGGTACAGTGTCTTCGACATCAGATCCGGTGTGGTAGAGTGTCTTCTAAAAAGTGTATCCGTTGATTGTGCACTCGATGCTAGCAACACCAGGGTCGTCCTTCTTGATCAAGAAAGGCGACTTGAGTTGACGATCTTGACCTCCTTGAGCTGCAGTGACCATCTTAGCTGACTCAGTCCACATTTGCTTGTTCTTGTTCCTCCTGTTGGTCCTCTCCCTTTGTTCATGTCGGGATTGCTCTGCAATTTGTGTAGTCTTGTTCTTGAAGGAATGTCTCCTTCTTCCCCTTGATGTAGAAACTGATCTTGGCAGCACTAGCATAGATAACAGCTCTCGAGGTGTTTAGGAATGGCCTCCCTAGGATGATGGGTGCCCTCTCATCAGTACCAGTCTCTATCACCATGAAGTCTTGATTTTGTTGAGGATGGTTGTAGTAGTAGTAGTAGTTGTTGATGTAGTTTACGTCCTCAAGCATCTCAGGGCAGTGATTGCCTGAGTGTCCAATATCTCCAGTGTGTTTCTGCTTGTAGATCCAGGTTCTTCACTTGATGGAGTCTAGGAGTTGTAAAACTCCTACGTATTATGCTCGAAGTGTACCTACTCATAGAGATAAGGCAGAGATCAAGTGCATGGGCTCTATTGGTGGAAAACACCAACAGAACCAAAAGTGTATTTATTCTTCTCTATCCTTAAGCATAGGGAGCAAGACAAAGTTGATGGGTGATAGGTTCATGAGTGTAGCATTTAAAACATTTGTCAGATCAGATTGCTCAACCTTATGGAAAGATAATCTATCTATATTTATGTTCTGTTTATATCTTCCAGAGATTGAATGTGCAACATTTTAGCTTATATGATTAGGAGTGTGGGATCACGAAGGTAGTAGTATAAACAAAGATTAAAGGACTAAACATGTTGAATTAATTGGGTTGGTTAATTTAGAGTTATAAATCATACATGTTTGTCTCTTTATTTATGTGAACGCCAGAACCAAGGAGAAGCTTATAAAAGTGATAGTCACATATCTTAAGATGTTACCTTACTTGAAGAGTGATGGTATAGTATCACCTTGTGGAAGCTTTCCTTTCTTAGCGGTTGTGCATCGTGTTTGTGGCACTCTTTGTCTCGTTCCATGGATCATCTCTCTATGATGAATGAGCTATGTCTTCCTTGTGCAAATCGTTAAACTTCATGTGTCTCCTTTGTCTCCAATGTGAGTTTGTATCTTAGGACTTCCCAGATTGATATTGAATGTTTTCCTACAGGGGTTAGTCCGACAAAATATACCAATGCCTACTCAAGCAGTTTTTAGTTCAGTAACCAAACTAGACTCCATGTCTAATCAGATTAAGGAAGGCTATTTAACCTAAGCACCACGCTTAATTTAAATGTCAATGGAAGTATGTCCAGTACTTCCAAACCAACACTTACTAGGATAAACATAGGTAGCATGATGGCTTTTATAGAGATCTACTTAAGTGGAGATGAAGTAGGGTGACTAGTATTTAACAAATCAAGCATGTCTCAAAGGTAGGGACAACCAACATAGCAACTTGGCAAAGGATGTTTTCATGTGAAGTACTCCCCCAAGCTTGAATTTTGCAAAATTCAAGATTGGATGTATTTTAATTCAATGTTGCATGATGATTGGTTGGGCATACCTTGCGTTTGTCATTCCTCAGATCTTCTTGCTCCAATCCTAGAAAGGTTAGTGACAAGAATACCCGAAGGAATATTTCTACAATTATCTTTATATGCTCAATACACATGGCAATGTTGCAAATAATTAGAAGTTCATGTTACGATTTGATAAGTGCTTGTTTTAGGACACTAAGCTTGTCCTTGGGAAACCATCAATTTATGTCGGCGAAGTGGTTTCCCCTCCAACGCTGACCTACATCAAGATAACCTCAACGAGATCTGCAATATTTATTATAGACATATACATCGACAACCGCCCTTTTAAAGTTTTTATAAAAAAGGAAGAGGGGGTTGGAGATCTCAAATGTGGTGATGTTGGAGAGACCAATAAATTGGGAAGATGTTGTTTATGAGCATGGAGTAAACGAAGTGGCTATGAAATAAATTTCATGCTCATTAATGTTATCTTTGTCTCCAATCTGAATGTTCGGAGTTTCTCCTAGATTGGTCTCGCCTATGTCCTCTTCTGTAGTTGGATGAATCTCATCTTCAAAGGGAGTCAAGGACTCACCATTTGAAATTGAGCCAAAGTTAGAATCCATTAAGGCTTCTTCCTTGTCCATCCACTCAATGGTGATAACACATGGATTTTTAATGCCCTCTAGCCATTGATGTTGCTCTTCTCGATCCTCCTTGTGGTCTTGGTGACTCTTATGCATGGGATGTCTAGAGAGATTCATAGGATCATCGAGAGGTTCAAGAGAAAGAGCATAGTAGAAATTATTAAGCTCAAGGATGGGTTGGATAGCCGAATCATGGGATTGAAATGTTTGGAAATCGGCTACTGAAACTTCCTTTCCTTGTCTGGGAGATGATTCCTTCTCTATCTCTAGGATTTTTCTATGAAGACTAGTGCAAGAAGGATGTCCACGAATGAAGACATACCTTACTTTACTAACAGATAAAGAAAGAAAAACTCTACCAAAGGTTATATGATTAAGACCAATGTGAAAATATCGAGGAAAAACATGGTCTTGTAGGGCTAGGTTTAAACCAGAATTTATAGAAAGATTAAAAGATTCCCTAGGTGTAGCTAAAAGTTCATTATCTTCTTGATTAAAAGATAGGACCTCAGCTATAAAAAAGGGTTGGTTTTGACCTATTGCAATCAACTCCGGACACAGATCATAATTAGGGGCAAAGAAAGGACTTGTTGACTCCCATGGTCTATGGCTAGTCTCCGAAGGTGCAAAGAATCTAATGATTGGTGTGGAATTTAAGTTATCCATAAAGATGGAAAAAATAAAAAGATAAATAAATAAAAGTATAAAAGTATAATACAAGATAATAGCAAGACTTAAAGTTATCTCAGCAAACCGTCTTTCTCCCCGGCAACGGCGCCAGAAATGCTTGTTGATATTCGGTAACGCCATCAGGAAATGATCCGCAAGTGCACAGATATCGGTGAGCATTTCACCCGGGAGGTTATCCAGAGTATCGTAATTATATTTTTACCACTAGGAGAAAGCGTGCATCTGACTAACCAAGTCTATTGCTACTACCCTTTAGGCTACAAAGAATGTGATTCGATGTAAGCGATGTATAGAGAAGACTACAACCGTAGTCTTGTTCTAACCTTGGTAAGGATGATCCACTGTTCTATTGGGGAGGCTCACGGAATCTAGACACCACAAAGGATGTTCGACCCGCACCTATAAACCCTACCCATCCTGCTAACGAGATGTGGGCTGCAAAGGTAACTCGGAAATATCACGTTCCTCGCTACTACCACGGCCCAGCTAGTCAGGGGATATCTATGAGTACCTGTTGGGTATTCTTAACATCATTACCAAAAGTAGACAGTTTTCTAATTCTAGTAACGGTGCCAAAAATGCCAAACCTATCCCTCATACCACTTAAGCCAAGTTGTCATCCCCAGCATGATATGAGAGACGCGGTATTGAAATATGCAATTGCTCTTCTAAATAAATAATGAATGGGATCTGCAAGCGCACAAATTAATACCGATGCAGCATTTTAACCGGTAAGTATTCCAGGTATCGTTATTTATATTTTTACCACTGGGAAGGGATTAGCAATCATCAATATTGATTACAGAATAGAATATGAGATTGAGTATCTATCATTGCATGTATAATTGAGAACATTTATCTAACTCTTCATACAGAGATAAGTGTCACATAAAAGATATATGAAATAATGAATAGTGACAAGGATAATTAATCTGATCAGCCACATATAAATATGATAAGCACCTCAATTAGATACTCTATAAAGTCATTAGCATGGTATTAGAACGAACTACAAGAATATTTCCTAAGTTATTCTCAACTATATAGTCTAGCATTATCATAGTTAGTGCAAGCATACTTAGCAATCATTGCGAGACAAGACTACGCCCATGCATAGTGATATTAGCAAGGTAAATGAGAAACATAGCAATCACTCCCCTGTAATAATATTGCTCTGCCAGCCCAATACACGAGAGGGGGACTATATAAGAATCAATGAAGCTGTCACTATCACGAACTACCCCATGATCTGGCATATTGGGTACAATTGCAGATAAATACGGTATAAGCACCACGCCCACACAATATCTATCATTTACCCATGGATCCGATGGATAAACGCTATACGATCCTAAGCATGTATATAGATCCAATCTAACTAAGCCAAGTACATAACTATGATAAACTAAAAACAATATAATCTTGAATATAAGCAAGTAGAGCAAAGTCATAA
The DNA here is from genome assembly GCF_000003195.3 of Sorghum bicolor. Taxonomy (NCBI): domain Eukaryota; kingdom Viridiplantae; phylum Streptophyta; class Magnoliopsida; order Poales; family Poaceae; genus Sorghum; species Sorghum bicolor. Next base: position 31,946,136 of record NC_012870.2, on the reverse strand, counting down.
GCAATATATTGAAGTAGAACAAAGTCATATTCATAATATTGAAGAACAAAGATAATTAGAAGCACAATTAGAGAATTACCAAGAATCCTCTTGACAGATCCGGAAACCAATCGAAGATTGACTCCTTCTAGTTCTAATCCTATATAGCTATGCTAATCTAGATGTCTAATTGATGTGGTGGCTCTAATCTTGATCAGAGGCTTCTTCTCCCTTGAAGAACAATGAATTAGGGTTGAGAGGCTCTCCCCTCTAGGGGCTAGGGGGTCTGATTTTATAGTCCCTTCAAGTGAATATGGGCCGTTGGATCAAACCGACTTAGATAGAACGGTTATCCTTGATCCTTTAGGTCGGTGGAGATCTCCTGAGAAACAGAGTCCTGATTGCACTCAGAGAGGGGGCGGGCACCCTGCCTCTGGCCCCGTTCGGTCTCCGCTTTCTTCCCGTGGCTTCTGGAGTCTTCTAGATGTAAATTGCGCGGCACGTTAATATCTCTATGTAATCCCGACGTGTGGGCCTTTCTTCCGTATTTCCTGATAACCCCCTGCAGAAATAGACAAACACCAAAACTCATGGAATTCTGTCAGATAAAACCCTAAGTCTAGATGTTGATTTCATTTGGATCCTTTTCTTTATTTATTTGATAATTAAATTTGATACTTAAGGACGGTCAACAAACTCCCCCAAGCTTACCTCTTGCTCATCCCTGAGCAAGGATAGACTCAGCAATGGATCATAAGTTGTTGCAATATCTTTAAAAATTGACGGTACACATGCTTTGTAAATAAGATCTCATCTCTGAGTTAGAGTAAACTGTCAAGACTTAAAACTTACTTACTTTACCTTTCACCATGGGACTTGTAACCGTCACTTCTGTCTTGAGTAGTTAAAAGATAGAACAGTCTAGTCAAGTGCCATGTCTCTTATTCTTGATCAGCTATAGCTCTAGAGTTTTTGCAGATTTTCAAATAAAACTCAGAGATTCCTTGTATAATTCTCTCAAATCTCTCTTTTGTGGTATTTCTGGATCCTTACCAAGGTAGTGATGGTATATGCCTTCTCTCAAGATATGTAGTATTTGTGGTATAAGGCATAATGACATTGCCTTCTCTCTCACCCTACTCTAATAAGGCTTTAATATCTGGAGCTCATAGGTGGGAGATAAAGTATACATACTTACAAGACATGTATTGCATAGTCAAACCATGGATCCAAAGAAACAAATCAATAAGTCAAATCAAGATTTGCATGTGTGGCGAATGAATGGTATATGGTGATGATGGTGATAACAATGGTGAAAGTCTAATTCTACTTTTGCTCTTTGAGGGGATACATACCTTCCTTGCTTTTTGAAATTTTGTGAGGAGAATGAGATGCTCTTCTTTTTCTTTCCTCTCAGGTGGGTATCTTGTACCCCTAATTCTACTGTCGGACACTTGTCCATTTTTACCTCTCGTCTCACTTTTTCTTTTCTTTCGAGGTTCCGGGCACTTGCCCCTTTTTATTTCCTCGTATCTTCTTTTTTTTTAGAGCACTCATCTCTTGAGATAATATAGCAAGTGGTAGTAACAAGATAACTTGAGCATTTGTTTCACAGGGAAAAACAGAAATATTTTTGGCTATTCTCTCCTGGATTAGGAGTAGAATATTTTTGGGTGGTTCTGGAGATGGAAATGGATGGATATATGTGGATGGTACTTCCGGAGTAGAAGTAGCATATATGAGTGAACGTGCAAGTGAATCTTGATTTAACCACATGACAAGCTCCTAAGGGTCTACGCAGCTTGACCATACTCATTGCTCATAGGCAATAAATAGTAAATGTGTGGCTCAAAGTCTAGCAAGCATGTATATATGGCTGTGGTAGGAATTTAAACTCTCATCATACAGGAACTCATCATGCAATATTTTAAATATTTTCAAAGATAAATTCTCCAGAATTCTAGCGTCTCTAGGAACAGATAAATAGCAGCTCAACCTTCCCATATCATATCCGTTAACAACTTAGACTTCAGATCAAGTTTTCATCCCACAAGTTTAGGTTTAGAGCAAGCTTTACATTATAACAGTTATATCTAAACTTGAGAGAGAATTTCAAATTTTAAATATTAGGCAGAGTAACTATTCATCATATCCATGCTAGAGTTTTATTATTAAGATACAGATTAGCATAGCCACTTTATTTATTAAACACACTAAGCAAAAGATATATATAAGCACAAAATCTTTATTTGGTTTTTCCTGGTTTATGTATATTTATACTCTAAAATAGTATAAGTGTAAAGATAGATAGATAGAAATACTTATCGGGATAAATGGGGGTGCTCTCCCCCAAGCTGAATTTTGACGTAATTTCTCTTGATGTAGCTAGCAGGTGACAGAGGTGTATTTGAAAGTCAGCAGCATTATAACAGCAATTAGAATGTCCTCCGTCTGCTAGTCTTCTTGATTCTTAAATTTTGTGGAGCTCAAATAGACAATAAAGCTTGTGGAACTGATTAAGTGTTAGCATAAATATCTAGCCTTTATCATGTTGAGACTCCTTAATAATTATTACTCCCTGTTTTTATATTTTCATTTTATAAAGCAGGAAAGAAATATTTATTTTATTTTTATGCCACCACAGTGAATGTACTTATGGGTTTCATGCCACTCGTATACTCGCATGGGGCTTATTGTTTTTCACATTTTTATTTTCTTTTTGAGATAGTATGAACATAACTAAGTAAACTATTTAAATAATTGAAAGGGAAAGGATAACTACCAAGTTTACCTCTTGGCAAGGCGTTCGGTGTTTTTAAGTCCTCTGAACGGGACTCTCCTCTTTCTTAATTGTCCTGGGATTCATTGGGTGGCGTAGTCGGTACTTCCGGCAGCGCCTCCTCTTCATGTATAGTTATCTTCTCTTTCCATACCTGACTTAGTGCTTCGGTCTCCTCTGGATAATTCTGTTTAAACTCTACGTCTTCTGACCTTACCACTTCTCCTTCATAGTCTGCCCATCCGTCCCTGATGATCTGCCTCCTCTAGTTGCGGTTGCGTCGTTTCCTGACCTGCTTAGATTCTTCAACGATATAGTCAGGGTCAGTAAAATAGTGGCGTACCTTCTCTGAGGGGAAGTGCATATGGACTTCTCCGGTTCCAATGTAGGTGATTGCTTTAACGGTGCTGAGGAACGGTCTTCCAAGGATGATGGGTGGATCGTATTCGTCTTCTCCCATGTCAATAACTTGAAAGTCTGTGTAGACAAAATGATCGTCTATTTTGACTAGAACATCAGTTACTTCCTTTAACTCTCGAAATGTCTGATCTCCCATCTGGAGCTGAATGTATGTTGGTCTTAGGGGCATGGTTCCGAACAAGAGCCAATAGGTGACTGCGGCCATTATGTTGACACCCGATCCGGTGTCGCAAAACGTCTTGTAGAAGTTGTATCCATTTATGGAGCAATAGATGCTTGGCATTCCTGGGTTGTCCTTCTTGGTCAAAAATGGTGACTTAAGTTGTTGATCTTGACCTCCATGAACTGCAGTGACCATCTTAGCTGACTCGGTCCACACTTGCTTGTTCCTGTTCCTCCTATTGGTCCTCTTCCTTGATTCACGTCTGGATTGATCTGAGATTTGTGTAGTTTTGTTCTTGAAGAAAAATGTCTCCTTCCTCCCTTTGATGTAGAAACTGATCTTGGCAGCACTAGCGTAGATGATAGCTCCCGAGGTGTTTAAGAATGGCCTCCCTAAGATGATGGGTGCTCTCTCATCATTACCGGTCTCTACTACTACGAAGTCTGCTGGTGCGTACAAGGTACCAACTCGGACACAAAGGTTCCTCAATATTCCTTTTGGAAAACTTATCGTCTGATCTGCAAACTCCAAACACATGGTTGTTTCTAATAAAGGATATGTAAAGAATTTTTCATAGAGTACCCTGGGTATAATGTTGACACTAGAGCCAAAGTCACAGAGTGCTTCTGGGATGTCCACCATGCTGATGGAGATCGGGATGACGGGGCGTCCTGGATCGCCTCTTTTGACCGGCAGAAGGTCAATAGTGAATACAGTGACGGGGTTACTCCAGTTATTACCTGCATCAAATATGTCTACAAGATTTGTAGATTCTAATCCTTCCGGTTGTGATGGTATACCGGGGTTAGTGGTAGGAACAGCAGCAGCTATTTGATTTAACTGAGATTCAATCATTTTATTAAAGCTAATTTGATTCTTGATGGCAGTAGAGAAATTATCCATTCTATTATTTATATTTTCTAGCATTTTATCGTTAGATGCCAATTTCTTAGATAGGTTATCCATTAGCTTTCCTTGATTAGACACTAACTCTCTCAAAGGTGGAAAATTATTATTATTGTTGTAAGAATTGTTATCTTGATAATTACCTGAGTAGTTAGGCCTCTGTTGATTCCAACCTTGATTTTGTTGAGGACAGTTGTAGTAGTAGTTGTTGTTGTTGTTGTTGATGTATTTCACATCCTCAAGCATCTCAGGGCAGTGATTGCCTGAGTGTCCAGTGTCTCCACACTCCTCACAAGTCATGTGAGAGTCGTAGATGTACATAACTTCTTTCTTATCTCCAGCTCTATCATCGAGCTTCTTCATGAGCAGGTCTAGCTTTGCAGACAACATGTCTACGTCCTTGAGCTGATGCATACCTCCACCTCTCTTGCGTGTCTGGCTCCTCTCTTCATTCCAGCCTTGATTGGACGCCATCTTCTCCACAAGAGCTGTGGCTTGTAGTATAGTAAGTGATAGGAATGCTCCTCCAGCTGCAGCATCCATGGTCTCTCGGGCACTGTTGCCGAGCCCATGATAAAATGTCTGCATCAATAGCCAACTCTCCATTCCATGATGGGGGACATTCTAGGATGTAGTCTTGAAAGCGCTCCCATGCTTCTGGAACAGATTCATCATTTTGTTGCTGAAAACTTGTAATCTTCCCACGGAGAGCATTGGTCTTGCCCATGGGAAAGAACTTAGCCAGGAAGTTTGTTGAACAGAGTGCCCACGTAGTATTCTTCTCCTTTGTAGCGTAGAACCATTGCTACGCTCTTCCTAACAGTGAGAATGGGAAGAGGCGAAGTAGTATAGCATCTCTGGAGGCTCCTGATATGGTAAATGTGTTGCAAATCTCCAGGAAGTGTTGGAGATGAGCACTAGCATCTTCGTGTGCCTTCCCACAGAACTGGTTAGATTGCACCATGTTGATAAGTCCAGGCTTGAGCTCAAAGTTGCCATCGATCTCTGCAGCAGGTCCAGTGTGGATGTTGTCCGTAGTGGGAGATGAGAACTCGTGGATTGATTTGTTCGCCATGGCTTCGAACTCTGAAGACATGTTCCAGTGATCTTCTTGATTGGATGAAGCTTCTTGCTGAAGTGTTGATGATCTCTTCTTGAGCTTGGCTCTTGTCTTCTTGAATAATGCTTCGGGATTGTCAACAAAATTTCCTGGAAGATGTCTTCTATTCATACATTCCCCTGCATAAGATAAAAATAGAAAATATCGGGGTAAAACTGTATGAGAGAATAGATAAGCTCAATCATATTAGTGATGCGAATGATAACTCAAAATCCTTTATTCCATTCTTGATTAGTAATCAACCTTCCCCGGCAACGGCGCCAAAAATGCTTGTTGGGTATTCTTAACATCAATACCAAAAGTAGACAGTTTTCTAATTCAAGTAACGGTGCCAAAAATGCCAAACCTATCCCTCATACCACTTAAGCCAAGTTGTCATCCCCAGCATGATTGAGAGACGCGGTATTGAAATATGCAATTGCTCTTCTAAATAAATAATGAATGGGATCTGTAAGCGCACAGATTAATACCGATGCAGCATTTTAACCGGGAAGCATTCCAGGTATCGTTATTTATATTTTTACCACTGGGAAGGGATTAGCAATCATCAATATTGATTACAGAATAGAATATGAGATTGAGTATCTATCATTGCCTGTATAATTGAGAACATTTATCTAACTCTTCATACAGGGATAAGTGTCACATAAAAGATATATGAAATAATGAATAGTGACAAGGATAATTAATCTGATCAGCCACATATAAATATGATAAGCACCTCAATTAGATACTCTAGAAAGTCATTAGCATGGTATTAGAACGAACTACAAGAATATTTCCTAAGTTATTCTCAACTATATAGTCTAGCATTATCATAGTTAGTGCAAGCATACTTAGCAATCATTGCGAGACAAGACTACGCCCATGCATAGTGATATTAGCAAGGTAAATGAGAAACATAGCAATCACTCCCCTATAATAATATTGCTCTGCCAGCCCAATACACGAGAGGGGGACTATATAAGAATCAATGAAGCTGTCACTATCACAAACTACCCCACGATCTGGTATATTGGGTACTATCGCAGATAAATATGGTATAAGCACCACGCCTACACAATATCTATCATTTACCCATGGATCCGATGGATAAACGCTATACGATCCTAAGCATGTATATAGATCCAATCTAACTAAGCCAAGTACATAACTATGATAAACTAAGAACAATATAATCTTGAATATAAGCAAGTAGAGCAAAGTCATAAGCAATATATTGAAGTACAACAAAGTCATATTTATAATACTGAAGAACAAAGATAATTAGAAGAACAATTAGAAGCACAATTAGAAGCACAATTAGAGAATTACCAAGAATCCTCTTGACAGATCCGGAAACCAATCGAAGATTGACTCCTTCTAGTTCTAATCCTATGTAGCTATGCAAATCTAGATGTCTAATTGATGTGGTGGCTCTAATCTTGATCAGAGGCTTCTTCTCCCTTGAAGAACAATGATTTAGGGTTGAGAGGCTCTCCCCTCCAGGGGCCAGGGGGTCTGATTTTATAGTCCCTTCAAGTGAATATGGGCCGTTCGATCAAACCGACTTAGATTGAACGGTTATCCTTAATCCTTTAGGACGGTGGAGATCTCCCGAGAAACAGAGTCCTGATTGGACTCAGAGAGGGGGCGGGCGCCCAGGGAAACAGGGCGAGCGCCCTGCCTCTGGCCCCGTTCGGTCTCTGCTTTCTTCCCGTGGCTTCTGGAGTCTTCTAGATGTAAGATAATTGCGCGGCACGTTAATATCTCTATGTAATCCCGACGTGTGGGCCTTTCTTCCGTATTTCCTGATAACCCCCTGCAGAAATAGACAAACACCAAAACTCGTGGAATTCTATCAGATAAAACCCTAAGTCTAGATGTTGATTTCATTTGGATCATTTTCTTTATTTATTTGATAATTAAATTTGATACTTAAGGACCATCAACAATACCCTAGCCCAAACACCACATTTACGCTAGCAATAATTACTCTAAACTCAACCGGAAGAGATTAAAGTAAACTCATAAACCAAAGAACAATAAAATAAGAACTTATTAGAATTTAGAAGTCGAATTGCTGAAGAATCCTAGGAGCAAGCCTTGGGTTAGGAGAACTTGATCCCGTAGGTATGACCTCAGAGTAGACACCGACAGGCCGGGCTTCCTCCGATCTACACCTCCACTCTATCTCTCTCAATCTAGTAGATCTAGTCTACTCTCACATTGGATGCTAAGCCCTAAGTCTATTTAGAGGAAAGCTTATCCTTCGAGGGCACCTCTCAACTCTATGATGAACTTGTTCTCCTCTAGGGGCCAGGGGGTCTGCTATATAGTCCCCTCAAGTGAATCTGGGCCGTCGGATCAAACCGACATTGATTGAACGATTATCCTTGATCCATTAGGTCGGTGGAGCTTAATCCGTGAGACGGGTCCTGATTGGACTCTGCACCAGGGCGGGCGCCCTTGGGGGGAGGGTGGGCGCCCTGCCCCCGGGCCCGATCGCCTTCCTGTTCGTTCCCGTGGCTTCTGGAGTCTTCTAGATGATAGAAAATTGCGCAGCACGTTAATATCTCTATGTAAACCCGATGTGTGAACCTTTCTTCCATATTTCCTGATAACCCCTTGCAGAAATAGACAAACACCAAAACTCGTGGAATTCTATCAGATAAAACCCTAAGTCTGGGTGTTGGTTGTATTTGGATCCTTTTCTTTATTTATTTGATGATTATATTTGGTACTTAAGGACCGTCAACAGTACACTCATGTTCCCTGTGGAAAATCGATACTCTGGAATACTCCCGGGTGAAAGCTGCATTGGTATCCGTGCGCTTGCGGATTTTTCTGTTTGCGTTTAAAATACCCAACAAGCTTTCTAGCGCCGTTGCCGGGGAACGGTAGCTGTGCTAGTTTCGAACCAAGTCGTCCGTGTATACTTTTTCTTTTCCTTTTTTTACCACACTCACCTTACCATTTTCAACATACCACATGGATTTCACTCCTATCTATAAATTCTTTGCTCCAAAGGGCGAGTTATTAGAGCCACCACCATCATCACATCCAATTCTTACAGATGGCTACGACCTCGGCCCAGATCTAATAGCCATGATTCAGGAGCAACCCTTCTCTGGGCAAGTAGATGAAGATCCATACACCCTGTTGACACCGTTTTTGGGCATGTATCTTTTGATGCGCATCTGGAGTTAATGGGATGTAGATCGGCAGATGGAGCAGTGGTGACTAGTCCGCAGGGGAGTTGCCGATAAAGGTGGTTGCCGATGGGAGACAACCGGATATGGCCATGTCCGGAAGTGGTGACGTATTCGTGCCGATGATCAATGCTGGTGCTTACCGATGACTGTAGACGGGTAGTCTGCCGATGACTCTGAAGAAAAGCACGGAGGTTGCCGATTGATTCATGACGGTGTCCTGATCGGTTACGTGGGATAGTTTAATGTTTTCCTTAGCTATTAGAATTCATTTTGTATACAGTTTCCGTTTAATTTGGAATTTGAGTCCTAGTCGTGTCTGGTTGTAGCTCTTTGGACAGGGTATAAATGTAGACCCTAGGGCAATGTAATGGAGATCTATCAATCAATCAAACACAAGTTTTTACTCATATTCTAGTATCTACTTTTCAACGACTTTGTCATATTTTCTCTTTTACTACGAGTTCTTAGGAATTCGTCGAGTCAAACTCGGCGTGTTCTCAAGTTCCACGTGAGCACCTCTTGGCCGTGACATCCGGGCGCATCGATGTTGTCGGGACCAAAGTGTTCGAGTTACCACCTTTGTCAATTGTAAGGTCAAATCGGCTGGCACGCCTTAACGTTTGTATCGGGTATTAGCCCTTTGTGTTTGCAGATCAGCTTTTGCATCAACACATCTTTTGGCACGCCCAGTGGGACATATTCAAGATCAAGATCAACATGTCGAACACCGATTTCGACTAGGAGAACGTTATCCCCGTGACGGAAGCCAATCTCAGAGATGAGCAGAAGCAAGCTATGGCAAAAGCCATGGAGGAATACAAGCAGCAATGCTTGAATCCTTCAGTATCAACAGGAGCGGCGAGGTGATCCAAAAGGAAGCATTGTCGACACCTCGGCAGATAACTTTTGAAGCCAATCCTGGTATACTTCAAGACATGGTTGACAGTGCTTATATTAACTGTGCTTTGATCAATCAAGCTGGCGTACTGTCCAACACGGTTTTCAATGCGGTGGCTAGAACTTTCAAGGAAGGGCGATTGCCACCAAATTACGTGGGTCCTGCCTATCATCAGCCAGGGTCATCATTGGTTACAGCTCCATCGGCTACTACAGCCGTTGCGGGTACAAAAGCTACTTCTCCTCCAAGCACATTAGGAATCACTAATGCGCAATCTACACCAATGACGACCAATCCATCAACATCAGACGCGAAAATCAAGCTTGCCACGGATCTATTGGCATCGGCAATGTTAGGTTCTGTTCCTCCCAACTGGTGGGGTTATGGTATGCCCCCAGATTTGATGGCAAAGACTCCTAGAACATCTCAAGTGGCTGACTTGACAGGCAAGGCTCCTATGGCATCGGCACCTCCAAATCCGTCGATGAATCAGAGTCCCCAGTATACTACAACTACTACTACAAGACCTTACACTGGGAATTCTCAAGCTCCAATGTTCTAGATACCTAACGCATCGGCAGATTCAATGCTGACGCAGCAGAGGTTTATGACACAATCAGGGTATGTCAATTCAATGATGATGCCCAACTACCAGCATGGGTAGGGCCTATGCCGATGAATCCTAACAGTGGATGGATGGGATAGTTAGTTTTTCCACAGATGCCTCAGCATAATCATCAGGCTATAGGATTTCAACAAGGTCAAATCCAACCTAGGTTTTAGAATCAAGGGTTGGTCAACCAGCCAATGAATCTTGGTCAGCAAATTGGTGGCCAGATGATTAACCTGATGTTCCATGCAGATCGTGCACCTCAGAGACACGTGGAAGCATATCAGCAGGTGCCAGATCCACAACCGCCTCATCGGCAAGATGCCGATGCTTATTGGGCCGATAAGATAGCTGAAGTAATGAGAGACCAATTTGGGATAAAACCCAAAGTCAACACTTACTCTTATCGGACACCGTATCCTCCTGCATGTGATCTAATTCCACTTCCAGATCGGTACAAGGTACCAGATTTCACTAAGTTTTCTGGACAGGATGATACATCAACTATGGAGCATGTCAATAGGTTCATCATCCAGTGTGGGGAAGCTGCTAACAGAGATGAGTTAAGGGTTCGCTTGTTCTCGTCATCTTTATCTGGATCGGCCTTTACTTGGTTTATATCGTTACCACCTAACACAGTGATCACTTGGGCCGATCTAGAGAAGCAATTCCCCAAATACTTCTTCTCTGGAGTTCATGAGAAGAAAATTACCGATTTAGTCAGGTTGAAGCAACGCAATGATGAATCGGTTGAAGGTTTTGTGCAGAGGTTGCGGGAAGTCAAGAATAAGTGCTATAGTCTGGTTTTGGATGATCGGCAGCTAGCCGATTTGGCTTTCCAGGGATTGTTGCCACATATGAGAGACAAGTATGCTTCTCAAGAATTCGAGAGTCTAAGTCACTTGGTGCAGAGGATTTCCGACCAAGATATTAAACCCTTCGAGCCCAAGAGAGCATGGAATAAAAAGGTGTCATTTGTTGATGAGGCAGCAAGCTCAGATTCTGATGAGGAACCGGTCATCGGCTTGGCAGAGTGGGTGAAAAATAAGAAGCCGATGTCTTGCCCTTTTGGGCATAAAGAGCCAGAGAAATTTGCCTTTGACATCACCAAAGCCAATAGGATATTTGACTTTCTACTTCAGGAAGGGCAGATTAAGTTATCACCCAATCATGTGATTCCATCGGCTGAGGAATTAAAAAAGATGAAATATTGCAAGTGGCACAATGCAACGTCTCACGGCACAAATGAATGCAAGGTCTTCAGGCAATAGCTGCAATCGGTTATAGCATCTGGAAGAATCAAGTTTGATAATTCTAAAGCTCAGAAGCCGATGAAGATCGACCAACATCCTTTCCCAACAAATATGTTGGATGCTAAGGGAAAAACCAAGGTCTTGACGTCAGAAGCAGCCGAAAGAAGCGCATCGGTGGATCCTCAGCATCAGATTACTGCTGCCGATGCCAAAGGAAAAGGTTTGATCCAGGAAGGAACTAGCTCAGGAAGGCTTGATCTGGCATTGTAATAACTCATAGAAGGCATCAGGAGACTTGGCAGCAACGTGAGGATCGGTATCGGCGCCAACAAGAGGATTATCGTTGGGAAGAAGAGAGACGCCGGCAGGAATGGAATCGGCATAAGGATCATTGGAACTGTCGTTCTTTATCCATTGCTGGGAACAGAACATCAAATTGCCTATGGTTAGAGACTACCCTGAGTGTAATGGTTATGATCGGTATGATAGACCTAATCGGCAGTATCAGAATGATGATCAGCGATTCAATGAGCCGATTAGGGGAAGAGCCTCAGTTCATGATCGGCTGGGGGGCAGGCTCAGTGTGCATGACCGACTTGGTGACCGTATCAGATATTTTCCCAGGAACCAAGAGGAGCTTGAGGAGATGGCCAATGCACGAGTTCCCGATGAGTTCATATTTTATAGAGATGCCAATACCTATCGAGTAGAGTCAAGGTAAAGTCATCGCCCATCAGCCAGGCAGCCACAACTTCCTCCGTGGTGTCCAGAGGGATTGACTAGGACACAGAAAAGAAGGCTGCAGCGCAAAAGACGAGAAGATTTGAGTAAGGGAGAGAATTCTTTCAAATCTGGAGATCAGCAGCCGGATCCTAAGGGAAAAGGGCCATCGGCAGATGTTAACATGGTATTCATGTTGCCGATGGAGTTCCTTGCATCGTCCAGTGATGATTAGGAGCTGGATTTTTCCGACCAGATAGCTCAGTTGGCTCTTGATCCGATGACAGCTATCTTTGAAAAGCCTGCCGACAATGAGAGGCAGCATCTTAAAGCCCTGTTCGTCAAAGGAAGAGTTGATGGGCAGCCAATGACCAAGATACTTTTTGACGGTGAGGCTGCTATTAATATCATGCCATATGCAGTTTATCGGAAACTTGGGAAGGGAGATCAGGATTTGACCAAGACTGTTATGATGCTAAAGGACTTTGAAGGAAATGTGTCTCCGGTTAAGGGGGCGATATGCGTCGAGTTAACCATCGGCAGCAAAACCTTGCCGACAACTTTCTTCGTAATCAGTGGAAAGGGTGCTTACAGTCTGCTACTAGGGAGAGATTGGATCCCTGCCAATTGTTGCATCCCATTGACAATGCACCAGTGCTTGGTTCAGTGGGTAGGTGACAAGATTGAGATTGTCTCGGGAGATTCTTCTTATGTCATCGCATCGGCACAAGCATATACTTATGAAAAGACCAGGTGCATCTCAGGAGAGATTTGGGAGAAGGACTTCCTCAAAGTTGCCGATTATGAAATTCCACCGATCCAAGCAGTCGGTTCTGATGAGGGGTTTTAATGGATAGGTTTGCCGATGATGGAAAATTAGGCCAGGGGTTTACATCGGTCGATGATCTAGTAGAGGTAGATATAGGTAGTGGAGATAAGCCTAGACCTACTTTTATTAGTGCTAAATTGAATTCTGAGTGTAAGCAACAGTTAACCGATTTGTTAAAGGAATATAAAGATTGCTTTGCTTGGGATTATACTGAGATGCCTAGTTTAGACCGATCCATTGTTGAACATCGGTTGCCTATCAAATCTGGATTTCGGCCACATCAACAGCCAGCTCGCCGATGTAATCCTAATATTCTTCCTGATATTAAGGCCGAAATAACTAAACTTATTGAAGCTAAATTTATTCGACAGTGTCGGTATGCCGAGTGGATTTCCAATGTTGTTCCAGTTTACAAGAAGAATGGGAAGCTTCGAGTTTGCATTGATTTTAGGAATCTTAACAAGGCTACGCTGATGGATGGCACCCAATGCCAGTTGCCAATTTGCTGGTTGATGCTACAGTTAGACATCGAATTATTAGCTTCATGGATGGCAATGCAGGATATAATCAGATATTCATGGCTGAAGAAGATATTCCAAAGACTGCATTTAGATGTCCTGGTCATGTTGGGCTGTTTGAATGGATAGTCATGACCTTTGGTTTGAAAAATGCTGGTGCTACTTATCAAAGAGCTATGAATTTTATCTTTCATGAGTTCATCGGCAAGCTGGTAGAAATTTACATTGATGATGTGGTGGTTAAGTCTGGGGATTTCACAAAACATCTTGCCGATCTGCGAAAAGTGTTGGAATGCACAAGAAAACATGGTTTAAAGATGAACCCTAACAAATGTGCATTTGGTGTGTCGGCAGGGCAGTTTCTTGGTTTCATGGTGCATCAGAGGGGAATTGAAATTAGCAGAAGATCTATCGATGCTATTAACAAAATAGTTGCTCCTACCAACAAAACTGAGCTCCAATCTCTGATCGGCAAATAAATTTTATTAGGCGATTTATTTCCAATTTGTCTGGTAAAATTCATGCTTTTAGTCCTTTACTTAAATTGAAAGCCGATCAAGAATTTATATGGGGAGAGGAGCAACATTTGGCCTTAGATGAAATCAAGAATTATTTGACAAATCCTCCTGTCTTGATTCCACCTCAGCAAGGAAAGCCCTTCAGATTATATTTGTCTACCGATGGGATGGTCATCGGTTCGGCTTTGATTCAAGAATTTGAAGGGAAGGAGCGTGTGATTTATTATTTAAGTAGAAGATTGATTGATACTGACACCAGGTATTCGGCCATTGAAAAATTATGTTTATGCCTATATTTTTCTTGCATTAAGTTGAGGCACTATCTGCTATCGGCCGAATGCACTGTTATATGCAAAAATGATGTGGTCCGATATATGCTTTCTATGCCGATTATGAGTGGCAGAATCGGTAAGTGGATTTTGGCATTGTCGGAATTCGATCTACGTTACAAATCGGCTAAAGCGGTCAAAGGAAAGATCATGGCCGATTTTGTGACTCAACATCGCGGTGTAGTGGAGACTTTGGAAATTGTGCCTTGGACGCTCTTCTTTGATGGATCCACGTGCGACCGGGGGGCAGGAATCGGCATAGTGTTAATTTTCCCTCAGGGAAGGAAGTATGAGTTCACTTTGCTGATTGTTGCCACGTCAACAAATAATCAAGCTGAGTATCAAGCTTTGATCAAGGGGTTGGAATTGTTAAAAGAAGTTCATGCTGATGTTGTTGAAATCTTCGGGGATTCTATGCTGGTTATAAATCAATTGGCTGGAAGTTATGAATGCTGAAGTGAAGTCCTAATAACTTATTACGAAAAAAGTATGCAACTATTAAGGGAATTCAAAGATTTCTGATTAGAGCATGTTCCTCGGATACATAATGAGGAAGCTAATTGGTTGGCTCAGCATGCCTCAGGATATCAACCCATATTGAATACGTTATCGGCAATGAGTGCCGATGATTGGAGAAAAGAGATCATTGACTATTTAAGGAATCCATCCAAGAAGGTTGAGAGGCGTGTCCGGTTTCAAGCTACCAAGTATGTGTTCCTTGAGGATGAGCTATATTATCGAATAATCGATGGGATTCTTCTCAAATGCTTAGGTGATGATGAAGTTAGAAGTTTGATGGGGGAAATCCATGAAGGAGTGTGTGGAGCACATCAGTCGGCTTTTAAGATGAAATGGATGATCAGGAGAAATGGGTATTATTGGCCGACCATACTTGAGGATTGTTTTAAATATTTCAAAGGATGTCAAGAATGTCAGAGATTCGGCAATATTCAAAAGGCACCCGCATCGGCTATGAATCCCATTATTAAACCTTGGCCGTTCCGGGGATGGGCAACTGATCTGATCGGCCAGATTTACCCACCATCGAGCAAAGGGCATAAGTTCATCTTAGTTGCCACTGATTATTTCACTAAGTGGGTTGAAGCTATTCCTTTGAAGAAAGTTACATCGGCCAATATGATTGATTTTGTGAAAGAGCATATTATTTACCGATTTGGTATTCCTCAAACAATTACTACCGATCAGGGTACTATGTTTACATCGGAAGAGTTTGATGAATTTGCAATCGGTATGGGGATTAAAGTGTTGAATTCTTCTCCTTATTATGCTCAAGCCAATGGGCAGGCCGAAGCGTCTAACAAAGGAATTATTAAGCTCATCAAACGAAAGATTGAAGAAAATCCTAGAAGATGGCATACATTATTAAATGAAGCTTTAAGGTCGTATCGGATGGCATGTCATGGGTCGACTAAAGTTTCACCTTATCAGTTGGTATATGGACACGATTCCATGCTACCATGGGAAATTAAGACTGGATCTAGGCGACTATCTTTTCAAAATCAGCTGGCTGCCGATGACTATGTTACTTTGTTGAAAGATGAGTTAGATGATTTAGCAGGGCATCGGCTTAAAGCTTTGATAAGTATAGAAGAGAACAAAAAGAGAGTCGCTAGGTAGTACGATAAAAAGGTAAAGGCTAAGGAGTTTGTCGATGGAGATTTGGTATGGAAACTGATATTACCGATTTGGACTAAAAGTTCAAAGTTTGGCAAGTGGTCTCCCAATTGGGAAGGTCCTTATCGGATAAATCGGTCTGCTCGTGGTAATGCCTATATTTTGGAAACTCTCGAAGGAGTTGAATTTCCCAGGGCATTGAATGGAAAAATACTTAAAGAAATATTACCCAAGCATATGGGTCGATGCATAAAAGTTTAAGTGCCAATAACATTCCTATCGGCTAGATTAAAGTATGTTTCAGACTGAATACGATGTTTCAAAAGATGCCGATAACAGTCCTATCGGTTAGCCCAAAATAATCAGCAGCTTTGAAGAAAGAGCGAAGTACGCCGCCGATGAAGAATTCATACATTCAGCAGGGCTTGGATGGCCGATATAGCGCATAGACAGATTTGATCAGCTTCTTCTATCTCCTTGACGTCTTCATCGGCAAAACCCTCTACTGGTTTCAGCTTCTTCTTCATCTGCAGTGCCTTGCGAGCTTGGACGTTTCGCTCTTGTTCAAGGGTCTTGATCATCTCGGGCAGCTGACTTTCTTCCTATTGAGCTTGGGACAGAGCTTCTTCTACTTGTTTGAGCTCTGCCAACAAGGCTTCCCTTTGTGCTGATAGGTCGGAGATCTTTTGTTTCAGTGCATCTCCTGAGGATTTTAGAATGCCGATGCTCTTGTGTTTCTCATCGGCAAGGTCCTTCACTTTCATCACTTCCTCTGAAAGCTGGGCATGAGCGGCTCTATCGGCAAGGCGTTGGGCAGCTTTTTGATACTGAAGTTGGCGGCTCTCTAAGTGAGCAGCCTGAAAGAGAATCTCCTCGGCATCGGCAAGGATTTGGCCTCTGAGAGTTTTGAACAGAGCCTTGGCTAGATCGGAGTCATCAACCAGTTGGGCTGTATCCTGATGAAGCAGGGCCAGCAAATCTTCCAGCTTTGCTCTGATTTCTGCCGATGAAATCCTGATTGCTTGAGAAGAGCTTGCTTCCTCGCCTTCATCATCAGAGATTTCAATGGCGAAGGAGAACAGGCTGTCGGGAGAGTCTTGTTCCTGAAAAGAAAAGGAGATAAGTTATTTCATGATAAAATGTTAATGAAGTAAAAGATAAGAATCAAATAGCTTACTTGTTTCAAAGCTATCTCCCGCCTTTGGCTAGTTGAAGCAGATGGTACCACAGGTTGATCAGCCGGAGTTGTCGATGGGACAATGTCAGCTGAAAATTAACAGGGATAATTATAAGGTGGGAAGATAGGTCCATCGGCAATGATTTCATAGATAGTACTTTACCTTGAGGGGGTGCGATGCTTGTCTAGATTGAGGAAACTACCGATGCTATGATTGAACCTACTGGATTGGTAGTCTGCTCAGGTACATCGGTTGATATCTCCTTTGTCTGAGGTGCTTCTTGCGGTTGAGGTGAAGATGGTGCTTGCTGAGTCTGGACTTCTGGTAAAGAAGGAGACGATTCTACATGAATCGGCGACACTGGGGGAGGAGAAGAAGGTGGCACTGTTTTCTGGCGTTTTGCCTATGACTTGGTACTCTTAGGACCCTTTCTCTTAGCTTGACTAGCTTGGGGGCATCAGTACTTGTCTTGGAACTTCTGGTCTTTATTGATTTGCCGGATTGCTGATACAACAACAAAAGTTTCATAAGTACAAGCGTGACAAGGAGTTGATGAAATTCTGGTTGGAATAATAAAGATTACCGATGATGTTCCCATAGCAGCCGATGTATCCTGAAAGAATTACGTAAGTATGGAATGGAATCGGTATAAGTTGTATAAGTCAAGAATTTACCTTGAAAGCTTGCGCCAAAGCAGTAGCAGCTACCGATGGGGAAGTCTTCGCTCGTCTGGTGGTAATTTTCTTGAAATGCACACCCCGGTGCATTAAAGCCGCCAAGCTTGGCGCATTGTTACCGATCAGAGAGATCGGGCCCGATGGAAGGAGTTCGATCGGCCTTCCGCTTCTGCTGACTGTCGGTGGTGTATCATCGACCTGATTAAAGAGAGAGGAAGTAAGTTACTGATGAAAATAAAAGTAATATAAGAAGATTGAAGCATCGGTTGGAAACTTACAGTGTTCTCGGGAATTTTGTACTTGGGGTCGATCATGCCGCGGTACGTGAGGGCCGATCTGCAGAACAGGTGTTCTTTCCACTCCTCCCACCACTGCTTGTATGCCTGGGTGATGAAGAGAGCTGGAATCCAAGCCGATAGATCGATGCCGAGAACCCATCGGCACCAGCAGTCTCGAGTGGATCAGAATAGCTCAACTTCCACCATTTGGCCGTGGCGAGGAGCTCGGCCATCGTCGTTGGCCTTTTGCACAGTAGCTTGTTCCTCAGTGCTTCGTGGAAGCATAGCCCTTTGATGAAGGCAGATATGGCCTCGTCGTGGGAAATTTTTGGGATTTTAAGACGCATATCCGAGAATCGTCGGATGTAGTCGCGCAGAGGCTCGTTTTTCCTGTCCCTTATCCTCTCGAGGTCATACTTGTTGCCAGGCTGTTCGCAGGTAGTGATGAAATTGTCGATAAACGCTTGGCGCAGTTCTTCCCAGGAGTCGAAAGAGTCCTCGGGCAGGCCCAAGAGCCATTGATGACCGGGCTGGTTGAGGACGACTGGGAAGTAATTGGCCATAACGTGCTCGTCTCCTGCTGCTGAGCGGACCGCAATCTCATAGAGAGTGATCCAGTTCTCTGCGTTCTCCTTGCCGTCGTATTTTTTGAGTTTCTCGAGCTTGAAGTTGCGGGGCCACACGACCTGGAGAAGGTGTGAGGAAAATTGTCTCAGGCCGGGAGGACCGTGCGTGGCGTCGTACTCAATGCGACGCAGGTTTTCTTGCACTGCTCTTTCCGTAGCGCGCCTGTTGATGCGGTCCCGGGCGTCCTTGGGAGGGATGTTGTGTCGTAGATCCCTGTTCTAGTTCACTTCCTGGCCGCGATTCTGCTCGTGGTAGCCGCCGGCGTCCCGACCACCGTTATCGCGTCGTGAGCCCCTCCGACGATTATTGGGGGAGCGGCTATGGTGGTGCTCGCTGGGTTGTGGTGAGGTCTGGCTGCGATGAGTATGGTCGAAGGAGACCCCTGCGTAGGAGATTGCTTGGACTCTTTTGAGCAAGGTGGCTGTCTGTCCCATCCCGGCGATCAGGTGCGCACGGATGCTGGATCGGACACCCTGGCACTCGGGAGTGTCAGGGAGTCGGTCTAAGTTTGCCATAGCGACGGCCACGTTAGCGCTCGGCGTTTTGTAGACTTGCTGATCCCCGACCATGTCGAAAGCATCGCTGAGGTTGTGCGGTGGGAGTTGTCGTTCCTCGTCCGCGCGTCGTCGGGCGCTGTCAGCATTGCGCTGCTCGCGGAGCTGCCTCTGCTCATCTGTCTCTCCGTCGACGACCGGTTCATCGCCGCTGACATTGAAGACGAGGTCTCCTCGTCGGGGTGGAAAGACCGGGAAACAAGAGAAACCCGGAGTTGTACGGTGGTAGATCCAGGTCGTAGTCTTCGTTCTCGGAGTTTATAACTTCGGTGGGAACGGACCCAGTGCTGGAGTTTGTGCTGGAAGCCTGGCCATCCCGTAGTTCTCGGACGTCACCATGTTGACGTAGTGACGAGCTGGTCGACTGCTCCGTTGTGGCGACCAACCTGCCCCGTTGAAAAGGGATTGGATGTGACGTGAGTAGTGAACGGCCGAGTTGTTTAGCCCGTAAGGGAAGCCTTGATCTGGATCAGCCTTGAGTTCGACGGACCGTCCTGAGGGGGTGGAAGTTATCGTCAGAGACGTACCCAGCCGTTCGTGTGTGACGACACGAGTTGGCCGACAGGAGTTGAAAAGGTCCGTTGGCGCGGCTTGATCAGACTGGCGCGAGATCCCATCTAGTAGTCGGGAAGCTTCGAGAAGCTTGAGATCAGCGTGATCAAGGGCTCGAAAGAGGTCCGAGCCATCGACCTTCTTTCCCTTGTAACGAGGGAGCAGTGGTCGAGTGCTCGGCGTCAGCGTGGTCGGAGCCGATGCCGTTGTCATCCCAGACCGAATTTGGGTTCCTTCTGAAACAGTGGTCGTGAGGCCGTCGCCGCGCGTCGTCCACGTGATCTGGCCGACGGTGAACGTGAGGCCTTCGGGCACGGCCGCGGAAGCTGGAACGATGACCATCTTGTTCGCCGGAAAAGCTGTACGCACACCCCGTACCTGGCGCGCCACTGTCGACGAAAGCTAGTCGGCAGTCTACCCTGGGGTATGCCCACGGTAGTAGTTTATCGGTAGACGGTGCGCAAACTACGAACTCGATGGTGACGCAAGACACGGACAAGCTTTTTATCCATGTTCTGCCGCCGAGTTGGCGTAATACCTACGTCCTGCGTCTCGTTGTATTGATTTGTGTTGAGAGAATAATGTGTCCTAGGGGGTCCCTTGCCTCTCCTTATATAGTCCGGAGGGCAGGGCTATAGATCTGGAAACTAATCCTAGTCGGTTACAATTGCCATAGATAGTTCGATATCAATTCCTATTCTAACCGACTAAAATCCTGCTTGATCTCCACGTCTTGTTTCCTTGCGCGAAACTCCGAGCGGTCGGATCAAGCCTCAAACTTGTCTCGTAATGGGCCAAGTCTCCTGGCCCAAGTCTGGCCGTAAGGGTATAGGGGTTTATATCCCCCACAGGTTTCCCTTGGTTTCACCACATCGGCGTAGCAGAGCGCAATCGGCAGCTGTCCAAAGGCTAGTTGGCGAGCTAGTGCCGATGGGTTATAGAACTCATAAGTCAGATTGGAGGCTTTCCCACTACCAAAGAAATTCACTGGTATAGCTCTTGGAGTGATAATTGCCATCATCAGATCATGGTCCTTGTTGAGAGCATTGTCAAAGGGATGAAAAGTCAGAGGAAATCTGGTGTCTGGATCCTCATAAGGCATCCATGCTCGCTGCTCTCTGGCCAGACCCTCATAAAGAGTCTGAAAGAATAGGCTAACCTGATCTTCATTGCCTCCAGTGCCAGGTAAGACTATGGCAGCTTCACCATAGTTCAGGGGGGAACGAGTTTCCAATTCTTCTTCATCCAATTCATGGTCTTCGGCTATATCTCTGGGGAAGCGCTGTGCAAAGAGGTCAAATCCAAGGCGCTTATGCATGTGGACACTGAGCCACATGTTGATGAACCACCAGGGTCCCCCTAAGTTGCCAATGGGTTGGCCTAGCAGGAGATTCTTAGCTACCTGGTGGAGGAGGTGGTAAATAGAGCCGAGCAAGTATCGGCCAAGAGGAAATCAGCCACCATTGTCCAGTCTTTCTGCTGCCGATAGATAGACAGAGGTTGGTCCTGCCGATCGGCCACAGAACACAAACTTATCCAACCACATGTTCAAAAAAATTGCTTGTACCCTTTCCCCGACAGATCCTGTTTTGCGATACTTCTGAATGTATCCAGACCAGCCACCGATAGCGCGAGCTTCTACTTTAGAACTGCGCTTGGTGTCAAACAAATGACTATTATCGGCAGTGGATATGTCTAAACCAGTGAGCATGATTACATCGGCAAGAGTAGGCGAAGCAGGGCCATGGCCGAATACAAAAGCATTGAGCGTGTCTGACCAAAAGTACGAGGCAGCTATCAGCAGTGACTCGTTTCTCTCCATATTGGCAATAGATAATCTGATGCACTGGTCTAATTTCCGCTCACCCCATTGGACTTCATTTGAATGGCTGACTCTCAAAAACCAGTCTTTCCATCCCTTGGTAGGACTGGGCCAGGAACGAAAAGCATCTTTCCATAGATCTAAGGAAAAGTTTTCGACTCTGAAGGGGATTCTATTTGTCTCTACGTTTATTAGATCGGTAGGATCTAGATTTCCTAACGGACCGAGACATTGGAAGTGGGGTTGATCGGTAGGAATTACGATCTTATCGGCCAAATCCTAAAAGTTTTGAGGAAGAAAGAACAAAAGGAAAAAGGGGTACTCAGTAAAAGGAACCGCAGATGAATAGGAGTACAGCAAAAGTGCGAAAAGAATGGTAGACTGACCTCAGGAATGACGAAGTTGATGGCCATTTCTTCACGGGGAAGAGGATCGCAGACTTGGAGGATTGGAGAAGGGGGCTCTTGCTGAAGTTCTTGGAGTTCTCAGGCAATGCTGCCGCCAGGAAGGTGGATTTTGGGCTGTAGAATGACAAGATGGAGAAGGAGTACCGGAGAAGGAAGTATTTATAGGACAAAACGGACATGAGCAAATCTGACTTATCTCTTTGCCACATCCGTGAAATCCGAGGGTGTTCAGGTGGATATGGTAACTGTTCGCACGGTAATCAAGGGATTGCGCAGGTGATTTGACGGCAAGCGGTCATGATTTTGGAGATATTTTACTGTGCAAGATCGCCTGGTCGGCCCATCGGCAGTTCTCTCTAACGGTAATATTGCCGATGAGCGCATGAGTGGGGAGATTCGGTTGAGAGGTTGAGAAATTCGAGGAATCTGCAGGAGAGTCGGGCCGAGATTGTTTGGATTTGGCGGCTGATTACCAGGTTGGGGAAAAGTAATTGTGGAAAGGCGTCATTACTGCAGAGAATTTCAGAGCATTAAAGATTTTATACACCGAAATTGGGGGGCATGTGTTGACACCGTTTTTGGGCACGTATCTTTTGATGCGCATCTGGAGTTAATGGTATGTAGATCGGCAGATGGAGCAGTGGTGACTAGTCCGTAGGGGAGTTGTCGATAAAGGTGGTTGCCGATGGGAGACAACTGGATATGGCCAAATCCAGAAGTGGTGAAGTATTCGTGCCGATGATCAATGCTGGTGTTTGCCGATGATTGTAGACGGGTAGTCTGCCGATGACTGTGAAGAAAAGCACGGAGGTTGTCGATTGATTCATGACGGTGTCCTGATCGGTTACGGGGGATAGTTTAATGTTTTCCTTAGCTATTAGAATTCGTTTTGTATACAGTTTCCATTTAATTTGGAATTTGAGTCCTAGTCGTGTCTGGCTGTAGCTCTTTGGACAGAGTATAAATGTAGACCCTAGGGCAATGTAATGGAGTTCTATCAATCAATCAAACACAAGTTTTTACTCATATTCCAGCATCTACTTTTTGACGACTTCGTCATATTTTCTCTTTTACTACGAGTTCTTAGGAATTCATCGAGTCAAACTCGGCGTGTTCTCAAATTCCGCGTGAGCACCTCTTGGCCGTGACATCCGGGCGCATCGCTGTTGTCGGGACTAAAGTGTTCGAGTTACCACCTTTGTCGATTGTAAGATCAAATCGGCTGGCACGCCTTAACGTTTGTATCGGGTATTAGCCCTTTGTGTTTGCAGATCAGCTTTTGCATCAACACACCCACCTTAGAGAATTCGAGCAGTTGTGCTCTTGCCGATCTATTTTTGGCATGACACAAGAAACCCTTAAATGGAAATTATTTCTGTTCTCCCTTTTGGGAAGAGCAAAAAAGTGGTATGCTCATTCTGTAAGAGGTGTTAATGGAAATTGGGATGAACTTGGGACAACTTTTGTCTCGCTTTGTTCCCACTTTTTCAAATCGCTGACCTTAGAATCGAAATTCTTACATTCAAACAAAGAGAGAAGGAAACTTTAGGAGCAGCTTGGGCTAGGTTCACAAGCCTTACCAATTCCGGTCCAAACCTTTCCCTTCCTGACATGTACTGTACTACCACATTTATCGTGGTCTAAACAAGGAAGCTGCTCTTCACCTCGACATTACTTCAGGAGGCTCATTCGCACACAAACTCATAGACGAGGGGAGAGCTATCCTAGAGAGAATCCTTGAAAATACCCCTTACACAGGCATTTATGGTGAGTTTCCTAAAGAATAAAAAGAAGTTAAGCCTGATCCTAAACCAAAAGATGAGGAACTTGCAACCGAGTTAGAAATTCCACCTGACCCATCTATTAATTTGGTTGTAGAGAAACCTCCTGATAAGGGAATGCAAAACAAACTAAGGGATGATGAACCACCACCCTTAGAGCATCCCTTTGAATTCGAGGAAGATCTTTTTGAAGATTATGGAAACACCTCGAATTTTTCTATCCAAACACGACCTCTAGCAGGGACCACTCAATCTGTTCTAAGAGTAGAATCTGTTGACATAGAACACATCAAAAGCCTTTTGGCTATTCTGAGTTATGAATGGCTAACAGAAGCAGAGCTGTCTCCTGAGGTAGCTCGGATCATCACTCCTTCAACCATTCTTCTGTGCCAAATTAGAGGGTCCGCAGGGAAGGTCCACTACAATCCATATGTTGGGATAAATGTTATTTCCATGGAGTTAGCTGACACACTTTATCCCAACAAGTCCATAACCCCATCTCAAAAACTTTTACAAAGTCCATCTAGATTAATTCTAGAAATCCATGGGATATTAAGGGCAGTTACTGTTAGAATCAAGGACTCTAGAATATGTCTAGATTTTCACATTTTTGACATACCGGAGATTCCCCTCTTGATTGGCAGACCAATCATGAAACTTCTACAAGAACAACCACAACGAGGTCATTTAGACTTCAAGGTTGGGAATTCCACTATTGTTGTTCCTCTTGCTAGATCAATTAACATGATAGTGGAACCCAAACTTGAACCAGGTCCTATTGAGGAGATCTTAATGCTGACTCAAGAGGAGATGGCCCAACCATTCTTTAATCATGAACACTTTGTTCAAGAAGAAGAAGAGTTGGTAGAACCCGTTGAGCTAGACAAAAATGAACAACCTTCACCTCCTTCGATAGAGTTAAAACCTCTTCCTTCTGGCCTTAGATATATCTTTTTGCACAACAACCCAAAAACTCCAGTAATTATCAGTGACAAGCTTTCCGATTATGAAACACAATAACTTGTCACTGTTCTTGAAAGGCATAGATCAGCATTTGGCTACTCTCTCGAAGATCTCACAGGCATTAGTCCCATTCTCTGCACTCATCATATCCCTATTGATCCCAATTTTACACCTTCAAGGGAACCACAACGGAGACTTAACAATGCTATGCGAGAGGTTGTTAAGAAAGAGGTCCTCATACTCTATCATGCTGGGATTATTTATCCTGTGCCACATAGTGAGTGGGTTAGCCCTGTCCAGGTAGTGCCAAAGAAAGGAGGAATGACGGTCGTTAGGAATGAGAAGAATGAAGTCATCCCTCAACGAATTGTCACTGGGTGGCGTATGTGTATTGACTATCGAAAACTCAACAAGGCTACAAAGAAAGATCACTTTCCGTTACCCTTCATTGATGAAATGTTGGAGGCTTGCAAACCACTCTTTCTTTTGTTTCCTTGATGGTTCTTCTGGATGTCACCAAATCTCAATCCACCCAGATGACCAAGAAAAGACTACCTTTACATGCCCATATAGAACTTATGCATACCGACAAATGTCGTTTGGATTGTGCAATGCTCCAGCTTCTTTCCAACGGTGCATGATGTCTATTTTCTCGGACATGATTGAGAAGATCATGGAGGTTTTCATGGATGATTTTACCGTCTATGGCAAAACCTTCGATCATTGTTTGGAGAATTTAGATAGAGTCTTGCAGCGATGTGAAGAAAAGCACTTAATCCTGAACCAGGAGAAATGCCATTTTATGGTTCGGGAAGGAATAGTGCTAGGACATAAAGTGTCCGAACGTGGTATAGAGGTGGACAAAGCAAAGATTGAAGTTATTGAAAAACTTCCACCTCCCACGAATGTGAAAGGAATCCATAGCTTTTTGGGGCATGCAGGGTTCTATAGACGCTTTATAAAGAACTTCTCTCAAATTGCTAGACCC
Source organism: Sorghum bicolor (assembly GCF_000003195.3). Classification (NCBI taxonomy): domain Eukaryota; kingdom Viridiplantae; phylum Streptophyta; class Magnoliopsida; order Poales; family Poaceae; genus Sorghum; species Sorghum bicolor. The sequence continues at coordinate 31,920,438 of NC_012870.2, read as the reverse complement.
CTAACTAGTCTCCTAGCTAAGGATGCACCTTTCATCTTTAGTGATGAGTGTCATGAATCTTTTCAAACTCTTAAGAAACCACTCATCTCAGCCCCAATTATCCAACCACCTGATTGGAATCTTCCTTTTGAGATCATGTGTGATGCTAGCGATTTTGCTGTTGGTGCCGTTTTAGGACAAACCAAGGATAAAAAGCATCATGCCATATCCTACGCTAGCAAAACCTTGTCTGGACCACAGCTCAATTACACTACAACTGAGAAAGAGCTTTTGGCTGTTGTCTTTGCGATAGATAAGTTTAGATCTTACTTAGTGGGGGCAAAGATAATCATCTATTCAGACCATGCTGCTCTCAAGTACCTCCTCACTAAGACAGATGCTAAGCCTCATCTAATTTGGTGGATTCTTCTACTCCAAGACTTTGACATAGAAATCCGAGATAGGAAGGGAGTAGAGAATTCCGTAGCCGACCACTTGTCTAGGCTTCAATATAAGGAAACACATGATTAGCTTCCCATAAATGACTACCTAAGGGATGACACCCTGCTTAAGATAACACATGCAGATCCATGGTACGCAGACATCGTAAACTTTATAGTAAAAGGCTATGTCCCACCTGGTACAAACAAAAGGAAGTTGCTTCACGATAGTCGTTTCCACCTTTAGTCTGCGCTGATGGACTCTTGAGAAGGTGTGTTCCTATGGCTGAGGCTACTCAAATTATGGAAAGATGCCATGCCTCGCCATATGGACGACACTATGGAGCATTCCGGACACATGCTAAAATTTGGCAAAGTAGATTTTTCTAGCCAACAATGTATGAAGATACAAAGGACTTTGTTAGGAGATGCCACCGATGTCAAAAACATGGGAATATCAACTGACGAAATGAAATGCCTCTCACAAATAATCTTCAAGTAGAACTTTTCGATGTATGGGGCATTGATTTCATGGGGCCATTCCCTATGTCCGGGAATTGCGAGTATATCTTGGTAGTTGTGGACTACGTGTCCAAATGGGTAGAAGCCCTACCTTGTCGATCAGCAGATTCAAAACATGCCAAGAGAATGTTCCATGAAGTAATATTTCCTCGCTTTGGTATACCCCGGATAGTTATAAGCGATGGAGGTTCCCACTTCATCGACAAAATCTTCCGGAAGTACCTAGCCGATCATGGAGTTCGACACAACGTCGCAACACCATACCATCCTTAGACTAGCGGTCAAGCTGAAACATCTGACAAACAAATCAAAAATATTTTACAAAAGACCGTAGATGAGATGGGTAAGGGGTGGAAGGACAAACATCCTGATGCACTTTGGGCATATAGAACTACATTCAAAACACCCATAGGCATGTCACCTTATCAACTTGTATATGGAAAAACTTGTCATTTGCCTGTGGAAGTAGAGTTTAAGGCTCATTGGGCACTCAAGAAATGGAACATGGATCTCCACCTCGCTAGCGAGAATCGTCTGATGCAACTATCTGAGCTAGAAGAATGGAGAGGGAAACCCAATCACAATTCAAGGATCTATAAAGAAAGAACAAAACGATGGCATGATAAGAGAATCAAGCACAAGGAGTTTAAGCCTGGAGATAAGGTTCTACTATTCAATTCAAGAGTTAAGCTCTTTGGCCATGGTAAGCTACGAAGTAAGTGGGATGGACCATACAAGGTTATTGACACTTCAACTCATGGAACCATTACCATCCAAGACGACATAGGTAACACTTTAAGGTAAATGGTAAATGCTTGAAAATCTATCTCGAGCCACAAAACAACCTAGTAGAGGAACTTGATGTGATTGAGTTCATAGAATTCTCACATTAAGCTCTCATAAGCTCTAGACAATTACCTAACCCTTAACATGCTCCATGAGTTTTGTTGTCTATTTGGGTTGTGCAGGATTTTGAGGCTTAAGAAGAGTGAGACCGAACATGCAGGCCACAAGAGTGAACGACTATGTCAACATCCAGCTTGGGGGAGGCACCCCCACGTGTATCTAGATAAGTATTGCTTTTCTTTCTTGGTTTTATTTACTAGTATTCGGAAATAAATAAAAAATGCATAACCATGAAACCAAACAAAGATTTTCTTTTGAGTACTATACAATAGTTTTGTGTAATCCTAAGTTTTAAATAAAATAAAAAGAAAGTTTGATCCAAGTCTAGGTAATTGACAAACATGATATGAGAAGGTCTGAGCTACTATTTAACTTGTCCCATGTTTCGCTAGAGTTCTGGAGATTTTATCTTTTGAAAATCTAAAAGTTCAAAAAAAAGAGAACCTGTTTGACATAATACCTAGAGTCTTATAAGATATAAATATTAAAACTGTGGGCACTTGCTTTGTTCAAGTCATTGTTAATTCTTGTAGTTTTGGTTGAGAGAATTATCATGCTCCAAAGATCAAGATCTTTTTTTAAAAAAAAATATCAAAGATTCACTCTTCCGAAGTATTATTGCGTTAGAGGCATGGGACTATGCAAAAATTTGATTCGAAAAAAAAGAGTGAGACGAGAGGTAAAAATGGACAAGTGTCTGAAGTAGAATTAGGGGTACAAAGATACCCACCTGAGTGGAAAAAATGGACACGTGTCCGATAGTAGAATTAGGGGTACTTGGTGCCCACTTGAAAAAAAAGAAGAAAAAAAATAAAAAAAAGAGAGAGACTGAAAAAAGAAAGAAAAAAATGATAGCCCATGGTCCCTCTAATAAGCAATATACCAGTAAGAGATGACAAACTTTTCAAAAAGGTCAAAGGTCTTGATCTAAGAGTATGACATTCCTCTGCCTTGCTCCGAGCATTGACATAGCAAAATGCAAAGTAAGTATGCTAAAACTTTTAAAGCTCTACTTATATATCTTTCGAGAAGAAGGCAGATGCCTCAGTTTTATTTTTGGAAACTTACAAAAAAACTCCAGAACAAAGGTAAGACAGAAGAACTTGAGACATAGTGCTTGACTTGATCGTTCTGTTTTTCAATCACTTAAGACCTTAGTGATAACTTAAAAACCCTGTAGTAAGAGGCATAACCCCTATTTTCTTGTTGATTTTAGCTTTGCTCAGGGACGAGCAAAGGTTAAGCTTGGGGGAGCTTGTTGACGGTCCTTAATGCTCACATTTAACCGTCAACTAATCATGGAAAAGGACCTATATGAAACCAACATCCAAAATTAGGGTTTCATCTGACAGAATTCTACGAGTTTTGGTGTTTGTCTATTTCTATAGGGGGTTATCATGAAATATGGAGGAAAGGTCCACACGTCAGGTTTACATAGAGATATTAACGTGCACCGCAATTATCCAACATCTAGAAGAGTCCAGAAGCCACGGGAACGAGTGGGAGGTCGAGCGGGACTGGGGGTTGGGCGCCCGCCCTCCCCCCTTCGGCGCCCGCCCTGCCCTAGTGACCAATCAGGGCAGGTCTCGCGGATCGTGCTCCACCGCCTCTAATCTTCAAGAATAACCGTATGATTAAGGTCGGTTTGATCGACGGCCCACATTCATTTAGAAGGGCTATATAAGCGGGCCCCCTGGCCCCTGGAGGGCATACCTCTTCTACAGAATCAAAGCTAGGGTTTCAATTATTCATCCAAGTAGAGAGGATCCCTCTAGTTCATCTAGTTCTAGTTCTAGTTAGTTCTAGTTGTAATCTAGAAAATAGGGAGAGAGAAGACGAGAGCGGGGGAGGAGCCGGATCTATCGGATCTTCCTCAACATTGTACTTTAGCAGCAACTGGTTCGTTCTTCATCGTTCTCCAAGTTCTTCAATTCATAATTCCTGAGTTCTTTAATTACTTTTATTTACATTCAAATTATTTATTGGATTCCCACTTGCATCAAGTGCTCTAGTCATTGCAATGCTAGAGTAGTAATTAATATATTAGACGTGGTATTTATTCTTGCATTTACCTGGAATTGCACCCAATCCTGCGGATTGTAGTGGTAACCCTAGGGTAGTGACAGCCCTAACGGTCGACGTATTCGACCTCGTTCGGGTCGGTGTTTGTAGGACCGTAGTCAGAGGTTCCTAGCCCCCTTCTCATCTCTTTCTGTGGTTAGTGTTCTGATGTCCCGAAATAAATAATCTTTGAAGTAATTCTTGATTCTTAGATCAACTAGAGAACTCTCAGGAAACTTCCTCTCTTCCCACCAAAAATAATTATATAGTTATCTTTGGGTGATCTTGAATCTTAATTAGTACACTCACGTTCCCTGTGGAAAATCGATACTCTGGAATACTCTCGGGTGAAAGCTACATCGGTACCGTGTGCTTGCGGATTTTTCTGTTTGCGTTTAAAATACCCAATAGGCGCCCATACGAGTATAGTCGCTTAAGCAGGGTTCTGTCTCCTGCTTTCTCATCTATCCCCCTCACACAAGTTGTAGGAGTTAGTCTAGCTAAGTTAGTTATCTATTAGGATTAAGTCCATAGGAGTAAAGTTAGATACATAGGAGTCCTATACTCACTCGTTGTCCACTGTTGACATTCGATAAGTGCAATAAGAATAAGAAAAATTCCACAAGCGCACAGAACATTATCGTAGCATTTTACCGGGAGTATTCCAGGTATCGTTATTTATATTTTACCACTGGGAAACTAAGGTCAAAGAATCTGATAACTTACTATCATGCATCTACTAATTTAATAAACCAACTAGACTAAAGTAGGGGTAAATGATATATGATAGGTAATAATATAAAGGTGAGAATTCTTTGATAAATGCGTAGATAGCCATAGCGGGAGGCCAACGGGAGAGACCTGGGTTCCTGTATACTTCTCTATTACTTCAGTTCTATGATAACAAAGAATGAATAGATATAGCAATCACATATTAGCACTCTGGGACATCAGAACACGAACCACAGAAAGAGATGAGAAGGGGGCTGGGAAGTTCTGACTACGGTCCTACAAACACCGATCCGAACGAGGTGCAATACGTCGACCGTTAGGGCTGTCACTACCCTAGGGCTACCACAACAATCCACAGGACTGGGTGCCACCTCAGGTAACCTCTAGTATAGACACCACATCTACACTAACGATTACTACTCTAATTACCACGAATAACTAGAGCACTCGATGCGAACGGAGATCCTATGCCAAAATATAACAACTACACTACTCGATAATAATAAAGACATAAAAGGAAATAGAGAAGATAAATATATTAAAGCATAAGTCTTACAATAAAGACATACCAAAACTCTGAAGACTTCTCCAGAACCGGAGCGCAGCTCCGCTCTCCCTAACTCCCGACTAGAACTAATCTACTACATTGGAATGTCTAGCCCTAATTCTCTATAGAGAAAAGGTTATCCTTCGAGGGCACCTCTCAACTCTATAATGATGTGTTCCCCTCTATGGGCCAGGGGCCTTGCTTATATTGTCCTCCTCCTTTGTGCGTTTTTGGTTCAGCAGGCGATGTGGTACTAAACTTTCCACCATATCTCATTAAAATGCACATAGGCCTTAATGGACAAAAATCTGATTTGGGCCCAATTAATCCCGCAGCTCTTTTATGTGGAGTCATTCTTTTATTAATATCTCTTGATTCCGAACTCCAAATATAGCAAATAATATATGCATTTCGATCAGCTCGATGAGGTCTTTGTAATGGTGTACTCCATTCTGTGATTGGTGCTTGTACCAGGGCGGGCACCCTAGGATCAAGGGCGGGCGCCCTGGTCCCAGGCCCGTCTCGGCTCCGCTTTGGTTGAGTTGCTTCTAGAGTCTTCCTGATTATGGAAAATTACTGCACACATTAATTCTCTATGTAAACCCGACGTGTGGGACTTTCCTTCGTATTTCCTGATAACCCCCTGCAGAAATAGACAAACACCAAAACTCGTGGAAATCTGTCAGATGAAACCCTAAGTCTAGGTGTCGGTTGCATTTGGATCCTTTTTCATGATTAGTTGACGGTTAAATGTGAGCATTAAGGACCATCAACAAGCTCCCCCAAGCTTAACCTTTGCTCGTCCTTGAGCAAAGATGGACTCAAGAGTTTCTGCAGTGGTTTCATGCCTTAAAGGTACACATGCGTTCAAACAAGATCTCATCTCTAGGTTAGGGTAAACTGTTAAGATTTAAACTTACTCATTTTACCTTCCACCATAGGGCTTGCAACCGTCACTTATGTCTTGAGCAGTTAAAAGATAGAACGGTCTAGTCAAGCGTCATGTCTCTTGTTCTTCGATTAACTATAGCTCTGGAGTTTTTGCAGATTTTCAAATAAAACTCAGAGATTCCTTGTATGACTCTCTCTAGTCTCTCTTTTATGGTATTTTTGGATCCTTACCAAGGCAGTAATGGTGTATGCCTTCTCTCAAAGTATGTGGTATTTTTGGTATGAGGCATAGTGGTATTGCCTTCTCTCTCACCCTACTCTAATAAGGTTTTCATATCTGGAGCTCATAGGTGGGAGACAGCTAATACATACTTACAAGACACTTATTGTATAGTCAAACCATGGATCTAGAAGAACAAGTCAATAAGTCAAATCAAGATGTGCATGTGTGGCGAATGAATGGTGATAATGGTGAAAATAATGGTGAAAGTCAAATTCTACTTTTGCTCTTTTGAGGGGGTACATACCTTCCTTGCACTTGAGGCTTTTGAGGGGAATGAGATGCTCTATATTTTATTTTTCTTTTCTCTCAGGTGGGTATCTTGTACCCCTAATTCTACTGCCGGACACTTGTCCATTTTTACTTCTCGTCTCACTTTTTTTCTTTTTTTTCGAGGTTTCGGGCACATGCCCCTTTTTATTTCCTCGTATTCACTTTTTTTTCAGAGCACTCACCCTTCTGGAATAATGTAGCAAGTGGTAGTAACCAAAATATCTCGAGCATTTATTTCACGGGGCATAACAGGGATAGGATAATGTTTTTGGCTATTCTCTCCTAGATAGGAGTAGAATAATTTTGGGTGAATCTGGATATGGAAATGAGTGGATGTATGTGGATGCGTACTTCCGGAGTAGAAGTAGCATATATGAGTGAACGTGCAAGTGAATCTTAATTTTAACCGCATGACAAGCTCCTAACGGTCTACACAGCTTGACCACACTCAATGCTCATAAATAGTAAAAAGTAAATGTATGGTTCATAGTCTAATAAGCTTGTATATATGGCTGTGGTAGGATTTTAAACTCTCATCATACATGAACTCATCATACAACATTTTAAAGATTTTCAAAGATAAAATTCTCCAGAATTCTAGCATCTCTAGGAACAGATAAACAGTAGCTCAACCTTCACATATCATATCTGTTAACGACTTAGACTTTTGATCAGGTACTCTTTCCGCAAATTCAGGTTTAGAGCAAGCTTTAATTTATAACAGTTATGCCTAAACTTGAGAGAGAGCTCAAATTTAAAAACTAGGTACTTGGCAGAGCAACTATTCATCATATCCATGTAAGAGTTTATCATTGAAGTTCAGTTTGGCATAGACACTTTATTTATTTATTTAGCAAACTAAGCAAAGATATATATAAGCAAAAAAAATTTTAATTGGGTTTTTATGATTATGTATTTTTTTATTATTTGAGTAAGGTATAACTGTGAGTAGAAACACTTAGCTGGAAAATGGGGGTGCTCTTCCCCAAGCTGGATTTTAACATAGATGTCGCTAGCAGGTGGCGTAGGTGTATTTGAATGTTGGCAGCATCCTGATAGCGATTAGGATATCCTCCGTCTGCTAGTCTTCCTTGATCCTTGAATTCTGTGGAGCTCAAATAGACAACAAAGCTTTGTGAAACTGGTTAAGTGTTAGCATAAAATCTCTTAGCCTTTATCATGTTGAGCTTCCTCTAATAAATATTATTCTCTTTAGTAGGATCATAAATTTATTTTGATATTTTCATTTTTACATGACAAGAATATATTTATTTTATTTTTACGCCACCACAGTGAATGGGTTTTATGCCACGAGCATACTCACATGGGGCTTACTGTTTTAAACATTTTTATTTTCTTTTCAAGATAGCATGATTAACTAACAAGCTATTAAGTAAATAATTTAAGAAAAAAGGGAATGTAGAAAGGATAAATATGGATAACTATCGATTTTACCTTTCGGCGAGGGTTTAATGTTTTAAGTCTTCTGAACAAGACTTCTCACCATGTTCATTCTTTAGGTGCATCATTTGAGTTAGGTGTGGACCTTGATATCTGCACCTCTTGATACGGTGTCACCCTTGTTTTTCGTTTGCCCAGCAGTTCGAAGTGTGGCGTTGGCAGCATCCTCCTCAGTGTGTTTGTGCTCGTAGATCCAGGTCCTTCACTTGGTAGAGTCTGGGAGTTGGAAAACTCCTCCATGTTTTGCTCGAAGTGTATCCTGCTCATAGAGACAAGGCAGAGATCAAGTGCATGGGCTCTGTTGGTGGAAAACACTAACAGAACCAAAAGTGTATTTGTTCTTCTCTAACCTTAAGCATAGCGAGCAAGACAAAGTTGATGGATGATAAGATCATGAGTGTAGCATTTAAAACATTTGTCAGATCAGATCACTCAACCTTATGGAAAGATAATCTATCTAAGTAAATGTTTTTTTTCTTTACATGACTATCATTTTCCAAAGACCGGATGTGCAACATTTTAGCTCATATGGTTAAGAGTGTGGGATCAAGAAGGTAGTACCGGAAACAAAGATTAAAGGACTAAACATGTTGAATCAATTGGGTTGGTTAATTTGGAGTTATAAATCATACATGTTTGTCTTTTTATCCATGTGCATGCCAGAATCAAGGAGAAGCTTATAACAGTGCCAGTCACATATCTTAAGATGTTACCTTAATTGAAGAGTGACGGTACAATATCACCTTGTGGAAGCTTTTCTTTCTCAATGGTTTTGCATCTTGTTTGTGGCACTCTTCGTCTCGTTCCATGGATTATCTCTCTATGATGGACGAGCTATGTCTTTCTTGTGCAAATTGTTAAACTTTATGTGTCTCCCTCTTTATCTCCATTCTGAATTTATCTCAGGACTTCTCAAATCGATATTGAAAATTTTCCTTGTTGTTATTCTTCACTCTTTTACTTCAAGCCTGAATCGCGAAGATAACGGGATTGCTTCCCACGAGCTGAATGTTGACATAGTCTTTAATCTTGAATCCGCACAACACAGATGTTCTTCAATATTCTTGAGCTTCAAAATGTCAGTGATGATTGCAGCGCTTCCAAGTTGATGAAGATATCTTGATCATTGAGGATTCTCTCTTTAAATCATGTTAAACTCAAATAGACAACAAAACTTGTGGCACCGATTAAACATTAGTAGTTGGCCACTTAAGCCTTAGTTGTCCAAGCTTTTTAGATTTTTCTTAATTCTTTTTCTAGGCAGAGTTTCAACAAGATCTCTTTCTCAATATATATATATATATATATATATATATATATATTTGGATTTTAATCTTTCTATGAAGCAAAAAATGAAATGGAACAGGATGAATGCATGTTTATTTATTTTTATTTTTTTTATTCCACCACGGTGAATATCCGTGTGGGCTTTTACACACCACACAATTTATTCACATGGGGTTTTAGTATTTAAGATGCAATGAGTTATATAAAATATTTTTATTATATTTTCTAATGCAATAATAATGCAGAAAGATAAATATGTTATGGAGAAATAAATATGCTAAAAACAAATGCAGAAAAGATAAATACAATAAACCTACTAAAGCTAGTGATACATTAAATTAGCAGACATCAAGATCACTATCAAAATCTTCACACCAATTGCTTCCCCGGCAACGGTGCCAAAAATACTTGTTGACATTCGTTAAGTGCAATAAGAATAAGAAAAATTCCGCAAGCGCACAGAACATCATCGTAGCATTTTACCGGGAGTATTCCAGGTATCGTTATTTATATTTTACCACTGGGAAGCTAAGGTCAAAGAATCTGATAACTTACTATCATGCATCTACTAATTTAATAATCCAACTAGACTAAAGTAGGGGTAAATGATATATGATAGGTAATAATATAAAGGTGAGAATTCTATGATAAATGCGTAGATAGCCATAGCGAGAGGACAACGGGAGAGACCTGGGTTCCTGTATACTTCTCTATTACTTCAGTTCTATGATAACAAAGAATGAATAGATATAGCAATCACATATTAGCACATTGGGACATCAGAACACGAACCACAGAAAGAGATGAGAAGGGGGCTGGGAAGCTCTGACTACGGTCCTACAAACACCGATCCGAACGAGGTGGAATACGTCGACCGGTAGGGCTGTCACTACCCTAGGGCTACCACAACAATCCGCAGGACTGGGTGCAATCTCAGGTAACCTCTAGTATAGACACCACGTCTACACTAACGATTACTACTCTAATTACCATGAATAACTAGAGCACTCGATGCGAACGGAGATCCTATGCCAAAATATAACAACTACAGTACTCGATAATAATAAAGACATAAAAGGAAATAGAGAAGATAAATATATTAAAGTATAAGTCTTACAATAAAGACATACCAATACTCTGAAGACTTCTCCAGAACCGGAGCGCAGCTCCGCTCTCCCTAACTCCCGACTAGAACTAATATACTACATTGGAATGTCTAGCCCTAATTCTCTATAGAGGAAAGGTAATCCTTTGAGGGCACCTCTCAACTCTATAATGATGTGTTCTCCTCCAGGGGCCAGGAGCCTTGCTTATATAGTCCTCCTCCTTTGTGTGTTTTTGGTTCAGCAGGCGATGTGGTACTAAACTTTCCACCATATCTCATTAAAATGCACATAGGCCTTAATGGACCAAAATCTGATTTGGGCCCAATTAATCCCGCAGCTCTTTTATGTGGAGTCCTTCTTTTATTAATATCTCTTGATTCCGAACTCCAAATATAGCAAATAATATATGCATTTCGATCAGCTCGACGAGATCTTTGTAATGGTGTACTCCATTCTGTGATTGGTGCTTGTACCAGGGCGGGCACCCTAGGATCAAGGGCGGGCGCCCTGGTCCCAGGCCCGTCTCGGCTCCGCCTTGGTCGAGTTGCTTCTAGAGTCTTCCTGATTATGGAAAATGACCGCACACATTAATTCTCTATGTAAACCCGATGTGTGGGCCTTTCCTTCGTATTTCCTGATAACCCCCTGCAGAAATAGACAAACACCAAAACTCGTGGAAATTTGTCAGATGAAACCCTAAGTCTAGGTGTCGGTTGCATTTTGATCTTTTTTCATGATTAGTTGACGGTTAAATGTGAGCATTAAGAACCGTCAACATCCACCCACCTAGCTAACTTTCTACCAGTTATCTTAGATTCAGATCTTTGCTATCTTACTTATCTAGCCTTCCTATGATTCACTTACTCCCCTTTTTCACTAGTTGATACTAGATTATAGTAGCTCTTCCCTTTTATTAAACATTCCTAGCACTGCTTTCCCTTGGGATAAAACAAATAACAATACCTTGGAATACTCATCCTCGGTGAAGTGCTACATCAGTATATTCTGTGCGCTTGCAGAATAATCCAATAGACATAAGAAGTACCCACACACGCATTTCTAGCGCTGTTGCTGAGAGTAGATTTAAAACTCTATTCTTAATAGTGACGTTAAGATTTGCCAACAACGTGCTTGTCTCCTAAGATCTTTTGAAGCTGAACTTCCAGGTATGTGGACAATTTAAATGAAGGAATTATGATGATGACTTTGGTCAAGTCTTTGAAGCATATACAGGGGAAGTCATTATATAAAGAACAAGTGTATGGGAGAATCTCTCAATGGACTTTTTTATACTTGGCTTGCCAAGAACAAGGTGTGGGAATGATGCAGTATATGTTGTAGTGTTGACAGATTCTCTAAGACGACTCACTTCATTCCATGATGAAAGACAACAGAAGATCATCATGTGGCTAATATTTTCTTTAGAGAAATATAGTTACACTGCATGGTGTTCCGAGGTCAACTGTTTTAGATCGTGATAGCAAATTTCTTGTTGCATTTTGGCTTACAATGTGGAACCAATCCAACAGTGAAATGAAATTTTCAAGCACGGCAGCACGTCCACAAACACATGGCCAAATAGAAGTAGTGAACAAGTTCTTGGGTAACATATTTCAATGTATATGTGGAAACAAGAAAATACAATGGGATTAAGCTTTATCGCTTGTTGAATTGGCTTATATCAATTCAGGACACAGATCTATAGGCAGGAGTCCATTCTCCTTATTTATCTACACAAAAGTCCCAAAGCATGTGGTTGAGTTAATAAAAAGACATTCAAGGCAGAATTCAAGGTCAGCAACAGGCTTTGCTAACAACTACTCTAGTTTGCTTAAAGAAGTCCATGATGTCCTAGAAGCATCAAATCATAAATACAAATAACTGGCAGACAGAAGAATAATAAGAACGACCAAGTGATGGTATATCTTAGAAAAGAGAGATTGTCACCAGGAATTCACGGAAAACTAAGGCAAAGGAAATATGACCCATTCTCTATTTTGAAGAAGATAAATGACAATGCTTATGTTGTTGATCTACCAAGAGAGAATATTTCCAACACTTTTAATGTGGCTTATCTATCGCTTTATCGACCACAACACCATCTTTATGAAGATAACTGGGGTCAAGTTTCTATCAAGTAGAGGAGAATGATGTGGAACATCATATAGATGGATCATGAACATTCAAGTGAGCATATGGACTCAAACTAGGGTCTTGTTTAGTTCACCCCAAAAACTAAAAACTTTTCAAGATTTCCAGTCACATCGAATCTTGCGGCACATACATGGAGCATTAAATATAGATGAAAACAAAAACTAATTGCACAGTTTGACTGTAAATCACGAGACGAATCTTTTAAGTTTAGTTACTTCATGATTGAACAATGTTTGTCAAATAAAAACGAAAGTGCTACAGTGTCAAAATCCAAAAAAAAATGGATCTAAACAAGGCCTAGATTTGATACTAAAAGTCAGAGGAGAAATCTGATTTTACTACTAGGATCAAGAATTCAAACTGAGTTTTACTATGTTTCATGGAGAGTTGCTTAGCCTAATGTGAAGTCACAACATATGTCATATATATATATATACATGATTACTATAAGATACTAAGATACATGTAAAAATCAAAGTGCTGAAATTCTGCATCACATAAAAAAACAATTTTTTGTTGTAAATGAAATGAAAGCCTTTTCCCTGGCTGAAACTACTCGGATTATAATATACACAATAAGGCACGCATCCTAATCCTACAGTTGTTGGCCTTTGTGAGCCATGGTTGGTCCAGTTCAAACCTACACCTTGCAAATCTTGAGACTTGGGGTTCGCCGTTCAACTTGTTTTCCAAGAACAAAAGGGTGCATGTTCTTTCCAGCATCTAATAATTGACCAGGTGCCCATGTGTGACGTGTAGCCATTGGTTTCCGCTTTCTGTGCGAGTCAAGCATCATGCTACAGTCACGTGATATATAGGAAACCAGAAAAAAAAAACTGTTACCACCGGTCCACCACAAGTCTATGAGCATTGCAAAGATCGAAGAGAAGCAAAAGTATGAAACGCTAAGGTGTAGTGCCATATCTTTTGATAATGTCGAATCAAACGCTAAAAAGTGAAGGAGCATGTAAGCTATAATCATCCTTTTTTCAGACTTCAGTATAGATGGTATAGTGTGACCAACAACTCTATTATTATTCTAAGAATAAGTATAATAAGGGTATGTAATAAGTAGGCTTATAGCTGAGATGGAAGGTAAGAGCTGATGCACAAAGCTCCAAGAAGAGAAAGTGGGCTGTATTTTAATGGGAAAGTATGTTTTTATAGTGGGCTATATAATATATATATATATATATATATATATATATATATATATATATATATATATATTATTAGCCATACTCTAAAATGATGCTCTACACGTAAGCAGCAAAGAGAAAAATGCTAAATGGCCACCTCACTCTGTTTCGACTTTTTTTTGTCTCTAGGTCAAATGTGACGGAAGCAATTTGCAAGCCTTTCTGATGGAGAATAAGAGGAAAACAAAAGGCGAAGGCAACATTCGTTTCCTTTATGAATATGTTCGAGATCTCTCACCGAGTCACTCGCCACAACTTCTAAGCTGCAACAAAAAAATCTCATCATATAGTACACCACAACTAGATTTACTCAATTTGTGTTTGGATGAGTTTTTTTATGCTTAACAAAAAGCGCACACACGAATTGATCATAGATGAACTGGTTAGATTTCTTGTAGTGAAATCTACCAATTTCTAAATTTAACGGCACTATGCTTTTAGTGGTAGGTGACGTCTCCGTCGACAGCGAGACGTCTGTGGTCCTTCAGAGGTGCTCAGATAGAGTTAGGATTTGCGTACATGTATTTGAGGTGTCTGCGGTCGTGCTTATATAGGGTTAGGATTCGCGTACATGGAAGTGAATGTGAGTGTGTTGTAAATGTCTGAGCACACACAGGATGCAAACACACATCTTTCTTCAAAATAACTAATTCTTTCCATTTGTTGACATTAGAAATAAGGAATGGAAGAAAATTTACAGTTAAGGAAACGGCGGTACTTCATAGGATCAAATAGTCTCTCTCCTCAGCTTCATTCAACATTTTTTTTTGATTACACATAACAGCCTGTTGATAGACAGCTCCATTCAACATTGAAACAACTTTTTTATTAGAAGCGACATTGATAGACAGAATTTTTTATATTTTATTTATTAACAAGACAGAAACCGGAAGGAAAACATCCCACATCACATCACAAAATAATAAATGGAAAAAAAATCACGTAGCTTGAATCGGCACAGAAAGGGTTAGCCAAGTTAATTATAGTTTCATAGATCTCTCATAATCTCTTCGTCCCAAAATTAATGACATTTTTCACTTCTAAATATTATGTTTGACCATTTGTTTTATTTATTTTTAAGTAACAAAATAAGTTAATTATAATGATAAAATAAAGAAATCATATAACAAAATAAGCAATGTTTATATAAAAAATTTTGAATAAGACCAACAGTCAAAGATGATGCGATGTCTATACAAGTTAAATTAAAAACGTGATATATTTTGGTCGGAGGGAGTAGGATCAAAGGAGGAGCATAAAGTGCCAAAATTTGAATCCTCCATCTTGTATAATAAAGAACATAGCTTGATGTAATCCAGGCAAGCAAAGCCCATCTACAGCTTTGATCTGAGACTTTTGTTTTTATGGCAAAGACCAAAGAGTGACCTTGTTTGTTTTAACTTTTAACGCAAAACCGCGGCTGTGTTCGGCGGCCCTCCCTTCTCCTTCCTCTCGCTTTCCGGCGGGCGACTGGCGTGCGCCGCTTGTTTGATTGCTTCCGTCGTCCCCTCCCCACGTACGCCCTGACCGCCTTTTATAAGCACCATCCATCTGGCCTCTTTTTTGACAACGCCAAACCATCTGGCCTTTGCAGCCCCGATTCGCCACGAAACCGGCCGCAGTGTGAGAGAGGGACGCCGCCCGTTGTCCCCGGCGTATACGCAATCCTTCCGTCGCTGCGAAGCTGATCCCTCGTGTTCGCCTTCGCCATGGCCCCTGCCTCCAGCGTCGCCGTGGAGAACCTCAACCCAAAGGTGAGAACGCCACCCGTTTTCCTCCCCCTCTCTAGCTGTCTGGCCCTTGAAGGTTCCATTTTGATGGATTTTTCGGTGGGAAGTTTGGGCTTTGACGAGGCGGAAGAGGCTCTGTGGATGTGCGCTGCGTTCTGCGTGTCCCTGATCGATTCAGCTTAGCCGCGGGCTGGATTCTCGTTTGCTTGAAAAATCTGGGCTGAAAAAAATTCTCTTTGATTCGCTGGAGTGGTACATGCCGTGCCTAGTTCTTGTTCTGATGATCTGATTTTGATTCACACTTTGAAATCAAATGAGAATTTTTTTGAGGATAACTGTAACAACTGCACGGGCGCAAAGTTCCATCGTTTTCCTTTAGATGATGGCAATAAGTCTAGTTCCTTTTCCCCAGATCACTAGTCGCTATCGCTACCTCTCAAACCAGAGGTAGATCTCAGTGCGATCCGAGCTGCTGGAGTGCCTTTTCTTTTTGTTTTGTTGTGACCGAGACCAGAGTAGTTTAATGTCATCTATGTCAGTGTCCTTTTTCTCCCCTTTGACTCAAAAGTGGGTACGGCGATTTGTTTGGGCTGCTGCCCCACAGCCCCCACTTGTGGTCCTGTGAGATCTGAGGTACTACTTCGTTGGCAATCTGTGCCTTGTTACTAAACCTATTGAAGTTTGTAAACCTGATTGTCGTGTGATCTTGATTTTCACCTGTTTCATAGACGGCAGCTTTCGTACTTTGCTTGTCTGGATAAGGCGAGTGTGGCTTCTCATGCCTAGCTAATACACTAATAACTATTACAGGTCTTAAAATGTGAGTATGCAGTCCGTGGGGAGATTGTCATCCATGCTCAGGTATCTTGAGTGACTACTGATATTCAACAAGGCTTGCTGTCTACGTTCATGTTCCCAAATAATCGGTTAATCACGTTACCACAAGGCAATACAGTTAAATCAGGCAATGTTCATATACAGAGTTTCGTTAGACTGTTGTAGTAATAGTATTGCTTTTGACACTGCTATCTGATTTGAGTGAATTACCAAAGAACAGCATAGTGCACTACCTGGATTCACAAACATGCATTGTGTTATAGAGCTTACTTTATAGCTTTGGAATTCTAGTTTGGTTCAGGAAAGGAATTAAGCATGTAGTCTACTTGATTGCTATTAACCATATTACTTTAGTAATTTAATTTGCAATTGTTCCCTGATGAAATTCATCCTAATTATTGAAGGTTAATAATCTTGTTCACCATATTTTGTATGGCTCACTGTGAATGCTTTTAAGACTCTTGAGCACTCCATGCCACTGGCAGGTCTGCCATTAAGGAACTGCTTCGAAATTGATTTAATATAACCCCACTGTTTTTTTGTCTGTTAACAGCGCTTGCAGCAACAACTACAAACGCAACCAGGGTCTCTTCCTTTCGATCAGGTACCTAACTGTTGAATTAAAATTCATTAAAACTACCTTTATCTTTCCTTTTTTTTTAAAAAAAATTATATAGCTCATTCCAATTATATTTTTACCCTTGCAGATCCTCTTCTGCAACATTGGGAATCCTCAATCTCTTGGTCAGCAACCTGTGACATTCTTCAGGGAGGTATGCGTTTATTTGACCTGCTGATTCTACCTTTGTTTCTTTGGTATTTACATGGTACCTTGCAGGTTCTTGCTCTTTGTGATCATCCATGCCTCTTGGAAAAAGAGGAAACCAAATCATTGTTCAGGTAAATATCGTCATTGTTCTATTCATTCATCGTTCAATTTATAGGTCTTAAATGGACAGATCTAGTGCAAGCACTTGACTAAGTGATATCCTGCTACTTTTCCCAACTTCAGTGTCAAATCAACCTAAAATTTCTAAAAATATTACAGAGAGGGCAATCTATCTTTCTCCAAAAACAAAGCTGTGGCAACAGAATTATGTGGAATTTTATTTGAAAATAGTAAACATTTATATAAATAGTAAAATTTCCTGTGAAATCTGTCAGGTATTTAACTTTTTCCCCGTTCATCTTTGACATTAATTAAACATACCTAGGAAGACAGTTTTAGAGCTCCCATGTTTAATTGAGCTGTTCATCAGAAGAACCATTACATCATTGCCTAATTATGCATGCCCTTTCAATTAATTTATTTTTTCTAAAATTTCCCTTGATGTCATTTCCAGTTATAAAGATGATTTTTGCTATTTGTTATCTGTCTTGTTTGTACTGTTTAATACTTTTGTTATCCACAAACTTTCAGAAGTAGTTCAGTGTCCCATTTATACATAAATTCTTATGTGTACTTGATGGCTCATCTCACTGCAGTGCTGATGCTATTTCTCGAGCAAAGCAGATTCTTGCAACTATTCCTGGAAGGGCAACCGGTGCATATAGTCACAGCCAGGTGAACATCTCAGTCTGATATTATTTATTGACCACAATGAGAAAGGAATCTTGGCTTCATTTGATTTCTTTATTTTTCCTAGGGTATCAAAGGACTGCGTGATGCAATTGCTGCTGGTATCACCTCACGTGATGGATTCCCTGCAAATGCAGATGACATTTTCATTACAGATGGAGCAAGTCCTGGGGTGTGCATTTTTTAATTTCTCTTTGAATTGTCCTGGACATTTTCTGAATAAACATGATATCACTGAAGTCTCATCATTACCCTCTTTTTCCTTTTTAAGGTCCACATGATGATGCAATTACTGATTAGGAATGAGAAGGATGGCATTCTGTGCCCAATTCCTCAGTACCCCTTGTACTCGGCCTCCATAGCTCTTCATGGTGGAGCTCTTGTATGTACTTTCATTTGCTCAGCAGAAGAATATGGTCTATAGTGTTATATATTGTATCACCGACACCTAAATCGAGCACATGTTCTTTCAGGTCCCCTATTACCTTGATGAAAAAACTGGGTGGGGTTTGGAGATCTCTGATCTTAAGAAGCAACTCGAAGATGCTCGGTCAAAAGGCATTGATGTTAGGGCCTTGGTGGTTATCAATCCAGGAAATCCGACTGGGCAGGTTTGTACCGACCATTTATCCTCTCTCATTAAAGAACATCTCTGCTTGCTTGGATTTTCTATTTCCCATGCACACCATACTCTTTATAATTGATGTAATAACATGAGGTGTGTATTTCTTGTACTCCTGTTTTAAGTTAGTGAATACTTTGTATACTTGCATTGTCTAGGGAAAAGTTTAGCTTAGAAAAAAGTAAGTGTTTTTTGTCGTTCTGCAATGTGAATGAATGTTTTTTCAGTTCTGGTGGCCAAAACACAAATTTTATTGAAGTGGTTCATTTATTTGTAGGTTCTTGCTGAAGACAACCAATATGACATAGTGAAATTCTGCAAAAATGAGGGCCTTGTTCTTCTAGCTGACGAGGTGAGTGATGGGCTGGTAGCTGATGTTAGGCGTCAGAACAACACAAAAAAATTTGCCACAGCTGTAACACTGATGCCATTTTCATTGGTAGGTATATCAAGAGAACATCTATGTTGACAACAAGAAATTTAACTCTTTCAAGAAGATTGCAAGATCCATGGGATACGGCGAGGATGATCTCCCTCTAGTATCATTTCAGTCTGTTTCCAAAGGTAGATTGATATAACCAACTACTTTATCTGCCATTTGGTCAAGTCACTGGCTTAGCCAAAAGATTCTGCTGATGCAACCAGGATACTATGGAGAGTGTGGTAAAAGAGGAGGTTACATGGAGATCACTGGCTTCAGTGCTCCGGTAAGAGAGCAGATCTACAAGGTAGCTTCAGTGAACCTGTGCTCCAATATCACTGGTCAAATCCTTGCAAGCCTCGTCATGAATCCACCAAAGGTCTGCTATATGGCATTCTTTGAATTATGCCCTGATTGGAATTAGGAAATGCTAAGTTGTCCAGTTAAAAATCATTGCTTTATTCTTCAGGTTGGGGACGAATCATATGCTTCCTACAAGGCAGAGAAAGATGCAATCCTTCAGTCTTTAGCTCGTCGTGCAAAGGTTCGCCTGGTTGCATATCTACTGTAGTTTTGAGTAATAACTTATTAAAAATATTCAAGATTTTTTTGTTTGTTCTACAGGCATTGGAGGATGCATTCAACAAGCTTGAGGGAATTTCATGTAACAAGGCTGAAGGAGCAATGTACCTTTTCCCTCAGATTCATCTGCCACAGAAGGCAATTGAGGCTGCTAAAGCTGCTGAGAAAGCACCTGATGCGTTCTATGCTCTCCGTCTCCTTGAATCAACTGGAATTGTTGTGGTCCCTGGATCTGGATTTGGTCAAGTGAGTCAACTCAACCTTTACATATTGTAATATACTTGTGTGCCTGTAGCTGTCGATGTATAGGTTGAAGCATATGGATAAGTAACGGGAGTTTTATATTTTGTCCAATATTACCTTGCTGGATTATGTGTTGATAGGTTTTCATGGGACATCTAGTCAGATTGTTAACTCTTAGGTCTAGTACAGGTTGCCTTTATATTGTTAATTTTCTGTGCAACTAATTTAAGCTGTGGCATTTATAGTTTTGAATTTTAGAGTAGGGTGAATTTTAGAACTATACATGCTAAAGCTACTTCTAAGAGCATAGGATAGTGGGTTCATGGAGATGCATTTTTCATATAAAATCAGCCATAGCTATCTCCCTGTATTTCATTTCATGTTAACCGTCCTAATGATGGTCTGTTCCTTTGTTGGACTGCACAGGTTCCTGGAACATGGCACATCAGATGCACTATCCTGCCGCAAGAAGACAAAATCCCCGCGGTGATCACCCGCTTCAAGGCTTTCCATGAGGCGTTCATGGCTGAGTACCGCGACTAAACTGTTACAGTGTGAATTAAGATGGAGATTCAGTAGAAGAGTCCATCTTTTTTCCTCCCTTTGTTCCCCCTTTGTACTTCTTGTACTGTGTTTTAATATATTTTCCAGTAGGGGCTAAAAACCCCTCCGGTTGTTTCCTAAAAAAAAGTAGAAGAGTTCAATGACAGAGCAAAAAGGGGCCAGTGTTAGAAATCTTATTTCCTCCACTGGAGCAACAATTGTCTGTCTTCAATCAAAACAAAAATTTCGAACTGGACTAGGCAACTTCTCACTGACACTGTTGGGCTTGACATGGTAGAAAATTGTGTGCACCTGCCTGCCACGGGAGTGGCTGGTGGAATCCTACTAGCGGGCGTCTGAATGATACTTCAATCGACGCACGACTAGGATGACGCCATCAACCATTTCTGTCGATATTACAATGTTAGCTGAAATGGTCCCTTTCAGGTGTTTATGTGTCTCAGGCCTTGTTTGGTTACCCTTGCTAAATTTTAACTAGCTAAACTTTAATCACTTTAGTAGCTAAAGTTCCAAACATATTAACTTAAAAGGAGCTAAAATAGTTTAGTTCCATTAGTCATCCAAGAGTAGCTAAAATTATAATTTTAGCTAGGTAAAATTTAGCAAGGGGAACCAAACGGGGCTTCAATCGGACGCGGATAAAGTTGATGACCTTCAACTAGCTGAGATAGCACTCCATGGAAGGAAATTTACCTGGTGCAATGATCAAACGATCACCGACTATGACTAGGATAGACCATATTTCTTTGCCTCCACTGATTGGCTTGAGCTGTTTCCCAAAGCAAATCTACAAGCTCTTGCCTCTCTCGGCTCTGACCATTGCACGCCATTTCTCCAAGGAGACGCTTCTTTGGATTTCTACCGTTGCTTCCTCTTCGAATCATGGTGGACCAAATAGCCAGATTGCCTCTCGACGGTTAAATCGGCATGGCAATAGCAAGTCGAAACTCGGGATGCTATATCCTTCGGGTTCATGTAAAATTGCTAGAACTGCAAAAGCCCTTAAAGCTTGGAGAAGGGAACTTGTTAGTAATATCAAGCTACAGGAGGCTATTGTCGACACCGTTTTTGGACACGTACCCAGGATCGGTAGAGTATAGATCGGCAAGATGGGACAACAGTGACTGGTCTGCTGGAGAGTTGCCGATGAGAGTGGTTGCCGATGAAGGGACAGTTGAATGTGGCTAAGTCTATGGGTGCTGATGTGTTTGTGCCGATGGTCAGCGTCAACCCGTGCCGATGGCTACGATGGGGTTTGCCGATGATTCGGAAGAGGAACCTGAAGATTGCCGATTGGCTTGTGGTGGTGTCCCAGTCTGTCACGGAGGATAGTTTTATGTTTTCCTTAGTTATTTAAATTCGTTTTGTATACGGATTCTGTTTAATTTGGAATTCGAGTTCTAGTCATGTCTGGTTGTAGCTCTTTGAGCAGGGTATAAATATAAACCCCAGGGCTTTGTAAGATCTATCTATCAATCAATCAAACATCAGTTTTTACTCATATTCCAGCATCTACTTTTTCGACGACTTCGTCATATTTTCCTTTTCATTACGAGTTCTTAGGAGTTCGTCGACTTAAGCTCGGCGTATTCTCAAGTTCCGCGTGAATACCTCTTGGCCGTGGCATCCGGGCGCATCGCTGTTGTCGGGACCAAAGTATTCGAGTTATCACCTTTGCTGATAGTAAGGTCAAATCGGCTGGCACGCCTTAACGTTTAAATCGGGTATTAGCCCTTTGTGTTTGCAGATCTAGCTTTTGCATCAACACATCTTTTGGCACGCTCGGTGGGACAGGATTTAAGATCAAGATCGACATGTCGACTATAGAGTTCGATCAGGAGAACGTCATCCCCGTGACGGAAGCCAATCTCAAGGATGAGCAGAAGCAAGCTATTGCTAAAGCCATGGAGGATTACAAGCAGCAATGCTTGAGGTCCTTCAGCATAAACAGGAGCGGTGAGGTGATCCAGAAGGAAGCGCTGCCGATGCCTCGGCAGGTTACTTTTGATGCCAATCCTGGTAAACTTCAAGATATGGTTGATAATGCTATTAACCGTGCTTTGATCAACCAAGCTGGTGTGCTGTCCAATACGGTTTTCAATGCCGTGGCTAGAACTTTCAAAGAAGGACAGTTGCCACCAAATTATGTGGGCCCGTCTCATCATCAGCCAGGGTCACCGGTGGTCACAGCTCCATCGGCTGCTACAGCCGCTGCGGGCACAGAGACGACCGTTCCTCCAAGCACGTTAGGAGTCACTAATGCACAGTCTACGCCGATGACAACCAATCCGTCAACCTCGGATGGGCAGATTAAGCTTACTACAGATCTGTTGGCATCGGCAATGTCGGGACCAGTCCCTCCTCCTAACTGGTGGGGTTTTGGTATGCCCCCAGAGTTCACATTGAAGACACCTGGTGTATCTCAGACGGCTGATGGGAGAGGCAAGGCTCCTATAGCATCGGCACCTCCAAACATGCCGATGAATCAGAGTCCCCAGTATACTACAACTACTACTGCAAGGCCTTACACTGGGAATTCTCAAGCTCCAACGTTCCAGATGCCTAATGCATCGGCAGATTCAGTGCCGACGCAACAGAGGTTTATGACTCAGTCAGGGTATGTCAACTCAATGATGATGCCCAATTATCAGACATCGGCAGGTCCTATGCCAATGAATGCTAATAGTGGATGGCCTGAGCAGCAAGTCTTTCCACAAATGCCCCAACAGCATCATCAAGCTACAGGGTTTCAGCAAGGCAAGATCTACCCCGGGTTCTAGAATCAAGGGTTGTCCAACCAGCCAATGAATTTTGGGCAGCAGATTGGCGGACAGCAGATTGGCGGACAGCAGCTTGGTGCTCAGCAGTTTGGTGGTCAACAGATCGGTGGTC
Organism: Sorghum bicolor; assembly: GCF_000003195.3. Lineage (NCBI taxonomy): Eukaryota > Viridiplantae > Streptophyta > Magnoliopsida > Poales > Poaceae > Sorghum > Sorghum bicolor. The sequence continues at coordinate 31,897,130 of NC_012870.2, read as the reverse complement.
AGCAGGTTGGTGGCCAGATGATCAACCCAATGTTCCATGCAGATCACGCGCCACATAGACACGTGGAAGCATATCATCAGATCCCAGATCCGCAACCGCCTCATCGGCAAGATGCCGATGCTTATTGGGCCGATAAGATTGCTGAAGTAATGAGGGACCAGTTTGGGATAAAACCCAAAGTCAACACTTACTCTTATCGGACACCATATCCTCCCACATATGATTTAATCCCGCTTTCGAATCGGTACAAGGTGCCGGATTTTACCAAGTTTTCTGGGCAGGATGACACATCAACCATGGAGCACGTCAACAGGTTCATCATTCAGTGTGGGGAAGCTGCTAATCGGGACGAGTTAAGGGTTCGCTTGTTCTCGTCATCATTATCTGGATCGGCTTTCACTTGGTTCATATCGTTACCTCCTAACTCAGTGATTACTTGGGCCGATCTAGAGAAGAAATTCCACAAATACTTCTTTTCTGGCGTCCATGAGAAGAAGATCACCGATTTGGTCAAATTAAAGCAACGCAATGATGAATCAGTTGAAAGTTTTGTGCAGAGAATACGGGAGGTCAAGAACAAATGCTATAGTCTGGTTTTGGACGAGCGGCAGCTAGCCAATTTGGCTTTCCAGGGTTTGCTGCCACATATCAGGGACAAATATGCATCTCAAGAGTTCGAAAGCTTAAGTCATTTGGTGTAGAGAATTTCTGATCAGGATATCAGGCCTTTTGAGCCCAAGAGAGCATGGAACAAAAAGGTATCATTTGTGGGTGAAGTAGCAAGCTCGGACTCTGATGAGGAACCGGTCATCGGCTTAGTAGAATGGGTAAAGAATAAGAAGCCGATGTCTTGCCCTTTTGGGCACAAGGAGCCAGAGAAGTTTGCATTTGATATCACCAAGGCCGATAGGATATTTGAATTTCTACTCCAGGAAGGTCAGATTAAGTTGTCACCCAATCATGTGATCCCATCAGCTGAAGAATTAAAAAAGATGAAGTACTGCAAATGGCACAATGCAACTTCTCATAGCACCAATGATTGCAAAGTTTTTAGACAGCAGCTGCAATCGGCTATAGAGTCTGGGAGGATCAAGTTTGACAGCTCCAAAACTCAGAAGCCGATGAAGATTGATCAACATCCTTTCCCAACGAACATGTTGGATGCTAAGGGAAAGACCAAGGTCTTAACATCGGAAGCAGCCGAAAGAAGTGCATCGGTGGATCCTCAGCATCAGATCACCACTGCCGATGCAAAAGGAAAAGGCTTGATCCAGGAGGGAACTAACTCAGGAAGGCCTCCCCAATCTGGTATTGTAATAACTCACAGAAGGCCTCGGGAAACTTGGTAGCAACATGAGGATCGGTATCGGCGCCAGCAAGAGGAATACCATCGGGAAGAAGAGAGACGCCGACAAGAGTGGAATCGGCACAGGGATCACTGGAATTCCCCGTTCTTCATTCATTATTGGGAAGAAAATATCAAGCTTCCTACTGTCAGGGACTGCCCGGAATGTAATGGTTATGATCGGTATGACAGATCAAATCGGCAGTATCAGAACAATAACCGCCGGTTTGATGGGCCGATTAGAGGGAGAGCGTCAGTTCATGATCGGCTGGAGGGCAGGCTCAGTGTGCATGATAGGCTTAGAGATCGGGTTGAGTATTTTCCCAGGGATCAGGAAGAGCTTGAGGAGATGGCTAATGCACGGGTTCCCGATGAGTTCATATTCTGCAGGGATGCCAATACTTATCGGGTGGAGTCAAGGGAAAATCGTCGCCCATCGGTAAGGCAGCAACAACTCCCTCCATGGTGTCCAGAGGGGCTGACCAGGACCCAGAAAAGGAGGTTGCAGCGCGAAAGACGAGAAGAGTTGAGCAAGGGCGAGAACTCTGGTCAGTCTGGGGATCAACAACAATCAGATCCTAAGGGAAAAGGTCCATCGGCAGATGTCAACATGGTTTTTATGTTGCCAATGGAATTCCTTGCGCCGTCCAGTGATGATGAGTTGGAGTTTTCCGACCAAATAGCTCAGTTGGCTCTGGATCCGATGACAGCCATCTTCGAGAAGCCTGCCGATGTGAAAGGCAACATCTTAAGGCTCTGTTTGTTAAAGGAAGAGTGGATGGTCAGCCAAGGACTAAGATTTTAATTGATGGTGAGGCTGCTATCAATATCATGCCATATGCAGTGTATCGGAAGCTTGGGAAAGGAGATTAGGATTTGACCAAGACCGATATGATGCTCAAAGACTTTGAGGGCAACGTGTCTCCGGTTAAGGGGGCAATATGCGTTGAGTTGACCATCGGCAGCAAAACCTTGCCGACAACCTTCTTCATGATCAGTGGAAAAGGTGCTTATAATTTGCTGTTGGGAAGAGATTGGATTCATGCCAATTGTTGCATCCCGTCTACAATGCACCAGTGCTTGGTCCAGTGGGTAGGTGACAAGATTGAGATCGTCTCGGGAGATTCTTCTTATGTCATTGCATCGGTAGAAGCAGACACCTACGAAAGAACTAGGTGTATTTCAGGAGAAGTTTGGGAAAAGGACTTTCTCAAAGTTGCCGATTATGAAATTCCACCGATCCAAGCAGTCGGTTCTGACGAAGGTTTTTAATGGATAGGTTCGCCGATGATGGAAAGTTAGGCCAGGGATTCACATCGGCCGATGATTTGGTAGAAGTAGATATAGGTAGTGGTGATAAGCCTAGACGTACTTTTATTAGTGCTAAGTTAAATTATGAGTGTAAGCAATAGTTGACTAATTTGTTGAAGGAATATAAAGATTGCTTTGCTTGGGATTATACTGAGATGCCTGGTTTAGACCGATCAATTGTTGAACATCGGTTACCAATCAAGTCTGGATTTCGGCCACATCAACAGCTAGCTCGCCGATGTAATCCTAATATTCTTCCTGATATTAAGGCCAAAATAACTAAACTTATCGAGACTAAATTTATTCGGCAGTGTCGATATGCCGAGTGGATCTTCAGTGTTGTTCCAGTCTACAAGAAAAATGGGAAGCTTCGAGTTTGCATTGATTTCAGAAATCTCAATAGAGCTACGCCGATGGACGGCTACCCAATGCCAGTGGCCGATCTGCTAGTTGATGCTGCGGCTGGGCATCGGATCATCAGCTTTATGGATGGCATGCAGGGTACAATCAGATATTCATGGCTGAAGAAGATATTCCAAAGACTGCATTTAGATGTGCTGGTCATGTTGGGTTGTTTGAATGGATAGTCATGACCTTTGGCTTGAAAAATGCTGGTGCTACTTATCAGAGGGCTATGAATTTTATATTTCATGAGTTCATTGGCAAACTGGTGGAAATTTATATTGATGATGTGGTGGTTAAGTCTGGAGACTTCACAAAGCATCTTGCCGATTTGCGAAAGGTGTTGGAATGCACAAGGAAGCATGGGTTGAAGATGAATCCCAATAAGTGTGCATTTGGTGTATCGGCAGGGCAATTTCTTGGTTTCATGGTGCATCAAAGGGGGATTGAAATTAGTCGGAGATCCATTGATGCTATCAATAAGATAGTTGCCCCTACCAACAAGACTGAGCTCCAATCATTGATCGGCAAGGTAAATTTTATCAGGAGGTTTATATCTAATTTATCTGGTAAAATTCGTACTTTCAGTCCTTTACTTAAGCTGAAAGCCGATCAAGAGTTCGTCTGGGGGAAAGAGCAATAGTTGGCCCTAGATGAAATCAAGAATTATTTGGTAAATCCTCCAGTTCTGATTCCACCTCAGCAAGGAAAGCCCTTCAGATTGTATTTGTCTACCGATGGGATGGTCATCGGTTCAGCTTTAATTCAAGAGTTTGAAGGGAAGGAACGAGTGATTTACTATTTAAGCAGGAGGTTGATTGATGCTGAAACCAGGTATTCGGCCATTGAGAAATTGTGCTTATGCTTGTACTTCTCCTGTATTAAGTTAAGGCATTATTTGCTATCGGCCGAATGCACTGTTGTTTGCAAAGATGATGTGGTTCGATACATGCTATCTATGCCGATCATGAGTGGCAGGATCGGTAAGTGGATTCTGGCACTGTCGGAATTTGATTTGCGTTACGAATTGGCTAAAGCGGTTAAAGGACAGATTATGGCCGATTTTGTGACTCAGCATTGCGGTACAGTGGGGGCTTTGGAAATTGTACCTTGGATGCTCTTCTTTGATGGATCCACGTGTGACCGGGGGGCAGGGATCGGCATAGTGTTGATTTCCCCTAAGGGAAGGAAGTATGAATTCTCTTTGCCGATTGTCGCCACGTCAACAAATAATCAAGCTGAGTATCAAGCTTTGATAAAAGGGTTGGAATTACTAAGGGAAGTTCATGCTGATGCTGTTGAAATCTTCGGGGATTCTATGCTGGTCATAAATCAGTTGGCTGGAAGCTATGAATGCCGAAGCGAGGTCTTAATAACTTATCATGAAAGGAGTATGCAGCTGTTAAAGGAATTCAAGGACTTCCGATTAGAGCATGTTCCTCGATTACATAATGAAGAGGCCAATCGGTTGGCTCAGCATGCCTCGGGATATTAGCCCATGATTAATGCAATATCGGCAATCGGTGCCGATGATTGGAGAAAAGAAATCATTGATTATTTAAAGGATCCATCCAAGAAAGTTGAGAGACGTGTTCGGTTTCAAGCCACTAAGTATGTGCTCCTTGAAGATGAGTTATATTACCGAACTATTGATGGGATTCTTCTCAGATGCTTAGGTGATGATGAGGCTAAGAATTTGATGGGAGAAATCCATGAAGGAGTATGTGGAGCACATCAGTCGGCTTTTAAGATGAAGTGGATGATCAGAAGAAACGGGTATTATTGGCCGACCATACTTGAATATTGCTTTAGATATTTCAAGGGGTGTCAAGGATGTCAGAAATTTGGCAATGTTCAAAGAGCACCTGCATCGGCCATGAATCCTATCATCAAACCTTGGCCGTTCCGAGGATGGGCTATTGACTTGATCGGCCAGATTTATCCACCATCCAGCAAAGGACATAAGTTTATCTTGGTTGCCACTAATTATTTCACCAAATGGGTTGAAACTATTCCTTTAAAGAAAGTTACATCGGCCAGTATGATTGACTTTGTGAAAGAGCATATTATTTACCGATTTGGAATTCCTCAAACAATTACTACCGATCAGGGTACTATGTTCACATCAGGGGAGTTTGATGAATTTGCAATCGGTATGGGAATTAAAGTATTAAACTCTTCTCCTTATTATGCCCAAGCTAATGGGCAGGCCGAGGCATCTAACAAAGGAATTATCAAGCTTATTAAGCGGAAGATTGAAGAAAATCCTAGGAGGTGACACACATTGTTAAATGAAGCTTTATGGTCATACCGGATGGCTTGTCATGGGTCGACCAAGGTTTCACCTTATCAGTTGGTATATGGGCATGATGCAGTGTTACCTTGGAAAATTAAGACTGGGTCTAGGCAACTATCTTTTCAGGATCAGTTGGCTGCCGATGAGTATGCTACTTTGATGACAGACGAGTTGGATGATCTAGCAGGACATCGGCTAAGGGCTTTGATGAGTATAGAAGAGAATAAGAAGAGAGTTGCTAGATGGTATGATAAGAAAGTAAAGGCTAAGGAGTTTGCCGATGGAGACTTAGTATGGAAGCTAATCTTACCAATCGGGACTAAAACTTCAAAATTTGGAAAGTGGTCTCCCAATTGGGAGGGTCCCTATCGGATAAGTCGATCGGCTCCTGGTAACGCCTATATTCTAGAAACTCTTGAAGGAGTTGAATTTCCCAGAGCATTAAATGGCAAATATGTAAAGAAGTATTACCCAAGAATATGGGTCGATGCATGAAAGTTTAAGTGCCGATAACATTCCTATCGGCTGGATCAAAATGTGTCTAGGGTTGGACTTAATGTTTTAAAGGGTGCCGATAACAGTCCTATCGGCTAGACCAAAATACTAAGAGTGTTCAAAGGGGAAGAGCAAGTGTGCCGCCGATGAAGAATTCACGTTCAACAGTGCATGAATCGCTGATATAGCACGCAGGCGAATTTGGTTGGCTGCTTCTATCTCTTTGACATCTTCATTGGCAGAGCCTTCCACCGGCTTCAGTTTCTTCTTCATCTGCAGCTCTGTGTGGGCTTGGACATTTCGCTCTTGCTCAAGACGCTTGATCGCCTCAGGCAGCTGGTTCTCCTCTTGTTGAGCCTGGGATAAGGCTTCTTCCACTTGCTTGAGTTCTGCCAGCAGGGCCTCTCTTTTTGCCGACAGGTCAGAGATCTTGTGCTTTAGTGCATCTCCTGAGGACTTTAAGATGCCGATGTTCTTGTGCTTCTCATCGGCAAGGAGTTTCACTTTCATCATATCCTTAGAGAGCTGAGCCTGAGCAGCTCTGTCGGCAAGGCGCTGAGTGGCCTTTTGATATTGCAGCTGACGGCTCTCTAGATGTGCAGCTTGGAAGAGGGCTTCTTCGGCATCGGCAGGAATTTGGCCTCTGAGGGTCTTGAACAAAGCCTTGGCTGGGTCGGAGTCATCAACCAGCTGAGTTGTATCTTGATGAAGGAGGGCTGATAATTCTTCTAATTTTGCCCTGATTTCTGCCGATGTGATTCCAACTGCTCGAGAGGAACTTGCCTCCTCACCTTTATCTTCAGAGATGTCGATGGCAAAGGAGAACAAGCTGTCGGGAGAGTCTTGTTCCTGAAAAGGAAATGAGATGAGTCATTCCATGGTCAAGTATTGACGAATAATACAGATAGAGATTGGGTGACTTACTTGTTTCAGGGCAATTTCTCGCCTGTGACTAGAAGATGCCGATGGAACCACGGGCTGATCGGCTGGAGTTGCCGATGGGATTATGTCAGCTGGAAGAATAACAGAAATAATTGTAAGACAGGGAGAGTAGGTTCATCGGCAATGATTTCATAGAAAGTGTGTTACCTTGAGGGGGAGCAGTACTTGTTTGAATGGAAGAAACTACCGATGCTATAATTGAACCCGCTGGATCGGTAGTTTGCTCATGCACGTCAGCCGATGTATCCTCTGGCTGAGGTACTTCTGGCTGGGGCTCTTTTGGTTGGAGTTCTTCCACTTGGGGTGCTTCTTGCAGCTGAAGGGGAGATGGTCCTTGTTGCGTATGGACTTCTGGAGAGGAAGGAGAAGATTCCACTGGAATTGGAGACACTGGGGGAGGAGAAGGTGTTGCTGTCCTCTGGCGCTTTGCTTGTGATCTGGTCCTCTTGGAGCCTTTCCTTTTCACTTGACTGGACTGGGGGGCATCGGCACTTGTGCTTTTGGTCCTTGCCGATGCACTGGTATGCTGATACGACAACAAAAATTCATGAGTACAAGTGTAACAGATGTAAGAATGGAATCGGTATGAATAAAAGAGTTTGAACAATTACCTTGAAGGCCTGTGCTAAGGTAGAGGCAGCTACCGATGGAGATGTCTTTGTACGCTTGGTGATGACTTTCTTCAGGCGCACGCCTCGATGCATGATAGTAGCCAAGGTAGGAGCGTTGTTGCCGATTGAAGAGATCGGACCTGATGGAAAAAGATCAATCGGCTTGCCACTCCTGCTGACCGATGGGGAGACGTTATCAACTTGCAATACAATACAGAAAGTGAGTCGCCGATGGAGATAAAAGTGAAAGCATTGAGAGATCGGTTTGGAAATACTTACAGTGTTATCAGGAACTTTGTACTGGGGGTCGATCATGCCGCGATACGTAAGAGCCGATTTGCAGAACAAATGTTCTTTCCATTCCTCCCACCATTGCTTGTACGCCTGGGTAATAAAGAGAGCCGGAACCCACTCTGATAGATCTGCATCTGTATCGGCACTCGGTGGCAGCTGAGCTATCCTGGTCCACTCGAGAAGGCTGGTGATGGTTTCCCTGGGTTTTATCACATCGGCATAACAGAGTGCGATCGGCAGCTGGCCAAAAGCTAGTTGACGAGCTAATGCCGATGGGTTGTAAAACTCATAGGTCTGGTTGGAAGCTTTCCCACTGCCAAAGATGTTTACTGGTATAGCTCTAGGAATGATCAGTGCCATCATCACGTTGTGATCTTTGTTCAGAGCATCATTGAATAGATGGAAGACCAAAGGAAACATGGTGTCTGGGTCTTCAAAGGGCATCCATGCTCGCTGTTCCCTGGTCAAACCTTCGTACAGGGTCTGGAAGAATCGGCTGACTTGGTCTGCATTGCCACCTGTGCCAGGCAGAACTATGACAGCCTCGCCAAAGTTCAGAGGAGGACGAGTTGTCGATTCTTCTTCATCTAACTCGTAATCCTCAGCTATATCTCTGGGGAAGCGTTGAGCGAAGAGGTTGAACTCAAGACGCTTGTGCATGTGGAGGGTAAGCCACATATTGATAAACCACCAGGGTCCCCCTAAGTTGCCGATGGGTTGGCCGAGCAGGAGTTTTCTGGCTACTTGATGGAGGAGGTGGTAAGCCGAGCCAAGCAGGTATCGGCCGAGGGGAAATCGGCCACCATTAGCTAATCTCTCTGCCGCCGATAGGTAGACAGAGGTTGGTCCTGCCGATCGACCACAGAACATGAATTTGTCCAACCACATGTTCAGAAAGGTGGTTTGTTCCTTTATATTGACAGGCCCCGTTCTGCGGTACTTCTGAATATACCCAGACCAGCCGCCGATAGCACGGGTTTCCACCTTAGCGCTAGGTGTGGTATCAAATATGTGGCTACTATCGGCAGTAGATACATCTAAGCCGGTGAGCATAAGCACATCGGCAAGATTGGGCGAAGCAGGGCCGTGACCGAAGATAAAGGCATTAAGTGTGTCCGACCAAAAGTAAGATGCAGCAATCAACAGCGACTCATTCCTATGCATATCGGCAAGGGACAATCTGATGCATTGGTCCAGTTTTCGCTCGCCCCACTGAACCTCATTCGAGTGGCTGACTCTTAGAAACCAATCCTTCCATCCCACGGTATGACTGGGCCAGGAACGGAAGGTGTCTTTCCACAGATCTAGAGAAAAATTCTCGGCTCTAAAGGGGATCCTGTTTGTTTCTGCGTTGATTAGATCAGTGGGATCTGGGTTCCCTAATGGACCGAGACATTGGAGGTGTGGCTGATCGGTAGGAATGACAATTTTATTGGACAGATCCTAATGGTTTTTGGGATAAAAAAGAAGAACAAAAAGAAAAAAGGGGAATGTTCAGTAAAATGAATTGCGGATGAACAAGGACATGGTAAAAGTACAAGAGGTAGGGTGATGAACTGACCTCGGGGACAGCAAAGTTGATGGCCATCTCTTCGCGAAAAGGTGGTCGAAGGCTTTGAGGCTGGTGAAGAAAGGGCTTCGTGGGAGTTCTTGGAGCTCTCGAACAGCGCCGCCGCCACAAAAGTGGAGTTAGGGCTATAGAATGATGCGATGGAGAAGGAGTACCTGAGAAGGGACTATTTATAGGACAAAACGGGCAAGGGCAAATCTGACTTATCTCTTCGCCGTATCTGTGAAATCCGAGAGTACTCAGGTGGATATGGTAACTGTTCGCTCGATAATCAAGGGATTGCGCAGGTGATTTGATAGGAAGCGGTCATAATCTGGAGATATTTCACTGTGCGGGATTTCCTGGTCGGTCCATCGGCAGCGCCTTGTAACGGTAATATTGCCGATGGACGAATAAAGTGGAGATGTCCGTTTGGAAGGATAAGATACTTCACTGTGCGGGATGTCCTGGTCAGTCTATTGATAGTTCTTTGTAACGGTAACATTGCCGATGGGCGATTAAACTGGGGATGTCCGTTCGGGAGATTGAGGAATTCGAGGAATCTGCGGAGGAATCGGACCAAAGTTGTTCAGATTCGGGATGTCGGTTACCAAATTGGGAGAATTAATTGCGGAAAGGCATCATTACTGCAGAGAATTTCGGAGCATCAATGATTTCATACTCCGAAATTGGGGGGCATGTGTTGACACCGTTTTTGGACACGTACCCAGGATCGGTAGAGTATAGATCGGCAAGATGGGGCAACAGTGACTGGTTTGCAGGAGAGTTGCCGATGAGAGTGGTTGCCGATGAAGGGACAGTTGAATGTGGCTAAGTCTATGGGTGCTGATGTGTTTGTGCCGATGGTCAGCGTCAACCCGTGCCGATGGCTACGATGGGGTTTGCCGATGATTCGGAAGAGGAACCTGAAGGTTGCCGATTGGCTTGTGGTGGTGTCCCAGTCTGTCACGGGAGGATAGTTTTATGTTTTCCTTAGTTATTTAGATCGTTTTGTATACGGATTCTGTTTAATTTGGAATTCGAGTTCTAGTCGTGTCTGGTTGTAGCTCTTTGAGCAGGGTATAAATATAAACCCTAGGGCTTTGTAAGATCTATCTATCAATCAATCAAACACCAGTTTTTACTCATATTCCAGCATCTACTTTTTCGACGACTTTGTCATATTTTCCTTTTCATTACGAGTTCTTAGGAGTTCGTCGACTTAAGCTCGGCGTATTCTCAAGTTCCGCGTGAATACCTCTTGGCCGTGGCATCCGGGCGCATCGCTGTTGTCGGGACCAGAGTATTCGAGTTATCACCTTTGCCGATAGTAAGGTCAAATCGGCTGGCACGCCTTAACGTTTAAATCGGGTATTAGCCCTTTGTGTTTGCAGATCCAGCTTTTGCATCAACAGCTATCATCCAGATTACTCTGCTAAACCTGAAAAGGGTGCAGTTCGACGCAGTTTTCTTTGGAGAGGCGAGACACCAAAAAATGTAGGTGGCGGTCATTTCTTGATAAATTGGCCAAACACACGTCTCCTTAAGAAGATTGGGGGTTTGAGCATTCTGGACATCGAGCATTATGGCTCCGCTTGCTTTGGCTCACATGGAAGCACAGAGAAAGAACTTGGGCTAAGATGAGAGGTACTAAGCGATAAAAGTGGATCTGGATTTATTTAATGCATCAACAAAATTTTTTTTTTTAATTTTTTTATGGAATACACAGTATCATTGTATTAATAGCAGATAAAAGGAGTCATACAAAGACCCAAACACATATAAACCCAAACACACACCCACACTCACAAACTTACTAACTGAAACTAATCGCCTATGACTAAGAAGAACGACCTGACCAAAGACTTTCTAACCACCATTCTATGCTACGTGCAGGGACAGCCTCTTAGCACTAGCTAAAGACCATAAAACGGCTTCCTCCTGAGCCAGGTTCAAAGCCATAGACAGTCTAGGGGTAGCTCCATTGAAGATACAGTCATTTCGATGCTTCCAGATGGTCTAGGCACCTAGCATCATGAGGGAATTCAATCCCTTTCGCGCATCTCCACTTACGGTCAAGACCACCTTATCCCACCAGGCATCAAAGGAGGAATCAACTAGCTACGGGGCAAGTGCTGCAAGACCTATGCTATGTAGGATGTCATGCTAGAATTGTCTTGTAAACACACATCCAATGAATAGATGTTGGATGTTCTCTTCCTCTTGGAGTCTTGGTCACATAATAGGCACCGATCTGGGTGAGGAAGGTCTCGCCGAGCTAACCTATTTGTTGTTCAATAGCGATTGTGAGCAACCAGCCACATGAAGAAGCGACACTTAGGGAGCGCCCAAGATTTTCTTTGGTTAGTAGAGGCACGTTTTTCATAGCAGCCACATCACCAAGAATTTAGAAACTACCCCAATAATATCTTCCTGTAATAAATATTACTTTTTTCTTTTCTCTCACCTAACACCATCTTCTTCCCTTGGTTGGATTTATTTAATGCATCAACACAAGTTTTGGTTAGTAATTAATGGTAAAACAACTCTTTTTTGGACCGCGCTAGCCGGATCAACAACACCTCGCGAAAGCCAAAAGAAAAAAAAAATCACAGTTCACAAAGCTCTGGATCAAAACAAATGGGTGGATCATGTCACACCACTACATATACTCTCGTGTTGAGAATAGGGAATTCGTCAATCTCTAGGCGGTACTACAGGGGATTGTACGAAACCCTGATACAGAGAACGGAATCTATTGAAAATGGACATCCAACGGTGAATATACCACCAAAAGAGCTTATCAAATACAATTCATCGGAAGCTTTGCCAAGATCAAAATCTTTCTAATTTGGAAGGCTAGAACTGAATGGAAATGTTGGTTCTTTGCGTGGACACTTCTTCACCCTAAGATTCTTACATCAAACAACCTAAGCAAGCAAACTGGCTACATGACCCGATTTGCAAACTATGCAGCAAGTTTAATCCGGAAACACAGTTGCATCTTTGCAAAGACTATATCTTTGCCAAAGAGGTGTGGTCCATAGTCACAAATCGGTTTAACTCAGAGGCTTTTACTTATGTGCCATTATAAAAGTTGATAATTACTCATAAACCATTAAAAATTAAGTTCTCATAAGTGTCACTGCTCTAAACTTTTTTACTATTCATGCCATTTCCATTAGATTTAGCTCTAATGGTGTTAAACTGCGAGTGTGAAAATTCATAAATACCCTCAGGCTTGAATATGTAATTATTTTTTAGCATTTTAATGACCTCAAATGAAAAAACTCAGAACTAGAAAGTTGTAGATCTCGACAATATCTATAACTTTTGTATAAAAAATATCTTCATTGAACTACGAACAAAAAAGATATAAATAAATCATACTTTTTATACGGAATCAAATAAAAATATTTTTTATATAGATATTGTAGATGTGAGATCTACAACTTTCTAGTTTTGAGTTTTTTCATTTGAGATTGTTAAGATGCTCAAAACAAATTAATTGCATATTCAGACATGAGGGTATTTTGACTTTTCATACCTGCAGTTTAACATTGTTAGAGTTAAATGTGACGGAAGTGGCGTAGAGAGCAAAAGAGTTCAGAGTAGTGGCACCTATGAGAACTTAATTTTTTTAATAACTTATAAGTAATTACTAACTTTTATAATGACGCATATGTAAATGCCTCTTTAACTTATCACAGCTGCAAAACATCCCTCAAAAACGGGTCTATTTACAAATACTAGAAAAAATGCAGAGCAAAATTTGATAAGACAGTAAGGCCTCTTTTGATGGAATCCTAATCTATATTTGATGGAATATCTAGAAGGAGCGAAATTGAACTTTCCAAATACAAGAGGAACAACCCCTACAAGTCGTACAACTGATATTCAACAGTTCAATACGGCAACGCAGCAAACCATCGCCCCACCTTGAACTACCTCTACTGTTCCTTACTATCCCAGATTCTCAGTGAGGATTTTTTTTTTCTAGTTTCTTGGCCACCCAGCCAGACCTTTAACGCTTTCGCTTTTTATCGGTTCAGTCTCTCTTCTCTCCATTTCAGTTGTTCTTTTGTTTTAGTTGTTTTTTCTCATAGTTGAGTTGATGGGTGGCTTTGTAATTATCGATTTGTCTTTGTTTTCTCTTTCATTCAATCATTTGTCTAATAAAATTTACGGCAAAACTATTTCCATCCTATTAAAAAAATAGAAGAACCCTCCCTTTCGCCCCCCTAGAAGCACCATCCTGTAGACCGAAACAAATAAAGCAGGCCACAACATCTTTGTCACTGTGTGTGCGTGAGCTGATCTCTGAATTGAGGAACATTGTACTTTGTTGGCGCCTTTGATGGCAATTGAGGAAAATTTTGATCAAATCTCCGTTGTTTGCTGCAAAATATTGTTTCCATGTATGTATCAAAGTTTTAAATACCGGGCTATTGAAAATAGCGGCAACTTTTTTTCAGGAGCTATGCAGCTATAGCGCCGCTATGGCAGATAGCGTTTTTATAAAAAAATACATGAAAAACACAAGTAATTTATAAAAACATGGTAAATATAATTTTTGATGAATAAAAATATATTTTCATAAGTCCAAATAACATTACAAAATACCAATATGACATTACAGCATGGTTTATGAAAACTTTATTGTCCAAAATACTAAATTAGTTACAAATAATAAATGATAATCTAGTCTAAGATGGAGTTGTAAGAGTTAGACTAAGAAGATTTATCATAGCGGCGCTATAGCGCGTAATAGCAGTGAAATTTGTTGTAACAAATACACTTTAGCGGCGCTACGATAAAAGTTATGATTGCGGAAAAAAATACAAATAGCGGCAAGTTTGTGTTTTTTTTTTGGTATGTATTGATGATATTGGCAGGATTGCAAGATCTGGGAAGGCACCATCTCAGAGGAGTCACATCACAGGTGTTCATGCAGGTCGCAGGAAGAATATGGATCGGGTCTTGCCGAAGCCGATAATAGTGCTAAATGTTCAGTGTCTCTTTTGTGAGAGTAATTAGAGACGGTTTGTAATGCGTGAGAGAATTGTGGCACAGTAACTCTTCCTACGCTTTAAACGGGCACCGTTGCCTTGGATTCTGGTTCTGGGGGAGATTCCTCCTCGCAGAGATCAGAATCCGGTGCTCCATCTCCATTGTGGTTACTGCTGAGGGTACTCACAATACAGATTCTATCATAGAGTCTAAAGTTATTTATTACCTCGAACAATATAGACTTGGAGTCTAAATAAGACTTGGAGTCTTATTTTTTCTACCTCTTTCTTCAATAAATATGCTGTCACATCAGCAAAATACCATAAATAATATGTAATTAATTGTCTTGGACTCTGTGATAGAGTCTTGCATTGGGAGTGCCCTGAGGCCAGTCTCAATGACCTGTTTCAATGCACTGTTTCCAAAACAAATCTGTTGACAGAGCATCAATGAAACGAACAATGAAACAACCTCCACAATGCATGAGTTTCACCTTGATGTTTCCTAGGCTGGGCAAAACATTTAATTACTGCAAAATAATTGGATCACATGCAAGATAGTGAAACGATTTAGTCCTCAGTGGGGATTTCATCCTGTTTCACCGCGTGGGAAACAACGCCAGCGTACTTCCTTCTCTCTTCTCTTCGTTTCATACAAAAAGTGCAGTTTTGCTAACATGGCGCTCTAATAAATATGCATGATATCTTAGTGAAACCTCCACTGTGACTAGCCTGAGGCAAGAAGAAGAATAGGAATCCATAACAAGAATGGTGGTGAACATGGTGAGGGCCACACCGTCCCGTCCTTGTGGCTTGTGCCGATCGATGCATTTGCACGAGCGGCAATTATTCGTACGCTTCCCACCAACCGCATGCACTAGCTGCTGAGTCGTCCTCGTGTCGTCTGTCATTAATTACCTCCGCGCATTGTTTGGGCGATTCTTCCCAAACCTCGCCGGCTCACTCAACTCGGCCACCCCCTAAACCCGTACCGTAGCACTATTTCGACTTCGACTACGGCGGCGGCGGCGGTGGCGTAGAAAGAACCAAAGAAAGCTGCGCAGGATGCCTCCTTGCGCTCTCACCGTCGACTCCCTAAATCCAAAGGTGTTGCTGCCTGCCTGCCTGCCATCTCTATTTTGGCCCCCAAATATAATGCTGGCCGCTCTCCGGCCGGTCTGACGACCACGTTCGAGTCCCCCTTAATGTTATGCTTATGCAGGTGCTGGCGCTCGCGGATCACCTCGGCGGCGACGCCATTGCCCGCCGCGCGCAGGTACGCCATTGATCCAGAGATGCAGGTGTAGTGTAGCCCGGCCCGGCCCGGGTTTCGTTTCGTTTTGTTTTCTACTCCTACTACCTATCGATCAGGTATGTGGTTGTGGCTGTGGCTGTGGCCACATAAATTACCTGATACCGTCGTCTTTCTTGGTTTACAGTGCATCCAAAATGAGATAGAAACAAAACCGGGGTCACACCCTTTCGACGAGGTATGTTATTTATGATGACTGGTGAGAATAATCTCATTTGTCCCTTCATTCACATGTACTGTCTTATAACCGCACCATTTTTTTTTTCTCGAGACTGAACTTTTCCATGTCTTCTGCTAGATAATCTATTGCAGCCTCAGCAATCCACAATCCATGGGACAGCAGCCAAACAAGTTCTTCCGAGAGGTGCCTGATTATTGTTCCCCGTAATTGTACTACTTACTATATACAGTATTTCTCATCTCTTCATCACACCCTCTTATAAAGATTTTCTTTTTTTTTTTCCTTTTCCAGGTTCTTGCCTTGTGCGACTATCCCCATCTTCTAGAACAGAGTGAAACCAATTCCTTGTTCAGGTAAAACATGAACGCAGCTAATAAGTATATGGTGCTGGTGCACCAGAAGTTGTATGGGATTCCTTGCTAATCCCTGATGTTGCAGCTCCGATGCAATAGCAAGGGCACGGGAGATTCTAGACCTCTTTCCTGGGAGAGCAACAGGAGGATATAGTCACTGTCAGGCATGATTCTAAAACATCTTCAGACATGCAGAAACACCCTCCTGTTGTTTTTTTTGGTCATTTCTATAATGCAGAATTATGCTACCTCCGTCCCAAAATAACTACCTTTGCTGGTTATCCACCTGGACCAAGTAAGAAAACAGTTACTTTAGGGTAATTGAATTTTGCTAAACTGAAATATTTTGACTCATAGGGTATTGAAGGTTTGCGCAATATAATCGCTGCTGGAATTGCCTCTCGAGATAATTTCCCATGTGATGCAGAGGACATTTTCCTGACAGATGGAGCAGCTCCACCGGTACCTTTTCATTCCATCGTGCAGAGTGCAGGCACTTTGAATGATAATTGGGAGAAGCCTTTTTCCTCTGCTAGCTGTTGGACATCCTGATATAATATTTGCATTTAGTTACTTATACAATGCTTGTTGTTGTGAAAAAGAAAATAACTAGCATCAGAAACCTCAAAGCCTAGATACTCTATTCTTGCGGTGAGCTTCTTTTCTTCTTCGCAGTCAAGATGGTTGTGTTGCTCCTTTTCGAACAGGTTCACATGATGATGCACCTACTGATACGGGATCAAAAAGATGGTATCCTCTGCCCAATTCCATCACATTCCTTGTACACAAGTTATATGGTTCTCCAGGGCGCTACTCTTGTATGTACTACAGTTAACAGAGAGAGAGAGAGAAAATATCCATAGCAATTACTATTTCCTATGCCATACCAATTTTTTTTTGTGAGCAAAACATATCTACTTTATCAGGTGCCATATTACCTTGACGAATCCAGAGGCTGGGGAGTGAGCATATCAGATCTGAAGAAGCAGCTGGATGGTGCCCGATCAATGGGTGTCGTTGTGAGGGGACTTGTGGTTATAAATCCAGGCAACCCTACTGGACATGTATATCTACTGATCACTGACTTGTGATTTTGGTTTCTATATAACAGTCCAAATGTGATTATGTTCTTCATAGGTACTTATGGAGGAAAATCAGTGTGAAATTGTGGATTTCTGTAGGAATGAAGACCTTGTTCTTCTAGCAGATGAGGTAAAGTTTTGTTGTATCTTCCTAGTCGTAGCTTAATTGAATCTTTGTGTCATTTTCAATTGAATCCTGATGAAACCTTGTTTTCAAGGTTTATCAAGAAAATGTTTACACAGATGAAAAGAAATTTCACTCTTTCAAGAAAATAGCACGGTCCATGGGGTACGGCGAAGGAGACATATCTTTAGTGTCCTTCCATTCGATTTCTAATGGTAATTGATATTGACTACTTCCTTTCTTTCATATTCCCTACTCAATCTAGCTACCATTTTAAAAAAGATGAAGCATGAATGAAATTTAAAATCTCTTGTTATTTAATTTGTTAGGAAATTTTGCCTTCAACATCGAAAACCCTAGGATGATAACATAAATGTGCATACTATTACATGAATACAGTTAGCTGAACTGACAAATAAGTGGTGTACTTTAAGCTTTTACTTCAAATGTGTGTAAATGAGTACCTATCCATAAAAAAAATGGGAACACAGTTTGATGAATAATTGTTTCTTGTATAAATTGTTTGCGGGTAGTAGTCTGGACTCTTGGATGATGGTGTATCATATACTAAAAAGTTTTCATCAATCTGGAAGAAATGATTCTTTTGTGGACAGGATATTATGGAGAATGTGGGAGAAGGGGAGGCTACATGGAAGTCACAGGCTTTAATTGTGAAGTAAAGAAACAAGTGTACAAAGTTGCATCCCTAAGCTCATGCTCCAACATCACTGGCCAGATCCTCATGAGCCTAGTCATGAACCCACCACAGGTCACAAAATGAAACGTATCTCCTTGTCTATTGATTTGCCAGCTTTACGAACAACGATAAGTCACCTTTTTTCAGGTTGGAGATGAGTCATACACCTCTTATCAGGCAGAAAGAGATAGCATCCTGTCATCTTTTGCTCGCTGTGCAGAGGTTGTTTTAGTATATTTTCGATTCAGTCGTGTCATCTCTGATTTTACTATTGCACAGCAACAAAAGATGCAACACTGAAATCAGGGGCATTGTATTCTTCCACTGTTGTTTTAGGCCATGGTGTGCACATTTAACCGTCTGGAAGGGGTTACTTGTAGCAAGGCTGAAGGAGCAATGTTTGTATTCCCTTCAGTTCGTCTGCCAAAGAAGGCAATTGCAGCTGCTGAGGAATGTAACACACAGCCAGATGCATTCTATGCTGTCCGCCTTCTTGAAACCACAGGGATCGTTGTTGTGCCTGGTTCTGTTTTTGGACAAGTGAGTGCTTTGCGATCATGTTTAAGGCACAGTGAACTGAATTGTTTTATTGCAGTATAAAACAAAATTTTCATCACATTTCTTTTTTGGCATTCTAATATGGTATTCCTCTGTTATGAACTGAAGATACATGGCACATGGCATTTCAGATGCACAGTCCTGCCACAGGAAGAGAAGTTACCACTAATCATCTCCCGTTTTATGGCATTTCATGAAGTGTTCATGGAAGAATTTCGCGACTAACAGTCTCCAACTTCTCTTTTTTCTATTTGTATTGTAGCATAACTTATTACTGTACTTTGGAGAAATCCTGGACTTCTGTAAGTGCATGATTCCTGTATGAAACTGACTGAGTTTTTCATTTTTGTTGTGTCTGTTATAGCCATTTTAGTCCAACATAATTATTTCCGGCAGCCCACCATTCTTATAGAATGATAAAATCCTATTGTTACAGATTTTCACCTGGAACACATCGACTTTTGTTTCAGTCTACTATAATCCCGAGGTCGAGAGAATTGATGGAAGCAAGTTGGAAGTCATTGTCTCAGACCTAAACAAAAACAAACCAAAATATTTTTACCCAATAATAATGCTACGAGAGTTAGAGACGGAATTGGCCAGTTGCCACTGATTATCTGTCAATGTCACAGCTGACAACTGCACTTAATCTATGCTATGCAGCCCAACCACAATCGTTGCCACGCCTTTCATTGACCTAAAATCCATGTTTATTTAGTACAATATCCTCCACCACCCTCACCACTAGTGGCCATTTACATGACATCAGCCCCATGATTATGATTACTTGTATCAATGGTTCCTGCAAGGCTTCTCCAACCCCATCATCCATGGCTGCCTTGACCTTGAGGTGCTGCTGCTACTCATCTAGTGTAACCATCGTTCCGAGGAGGAAGACCTCGAGGATGACGATGATAAGAGCCTCCATCGCCATCGATGACTGCTCCAAGAAAAAATCCAACTCTGTCAGCTTCTCCGGCAAGGTCAACAAGGTATATACCAATTTTTCGTTACAAGACGTGGCCTCCCATCTGAAACATCTCTCTTCTTTTTCTGATCAGGAACTTTATCTTACAGCAGGTTTATGAGGACAAGAACATGGGAATCCTCTGCTACACCAATGAGAACGGTGAATTGGTGTGTGAAGGCCTAGACGAAGGCCCGAGACTGACCTGGCAGGACATGGAGATACTCAATATGGACAAGTAAGTCACACTCAAGATTTGATCTGTCTTGCAGCTTGTGAACGTACAGTAGGGGATGCAGTAACTGACCGCATAATGCTTTTGCTGTGATGTGATTAATCAGAAAAACGAAGAACCAAGAAGATCAGAGGCAGAGGACAGCGCCTACTGTGGGTAGGATCGACTGGAGCAGCCTCCAGGCTGCTGTTAGCATGGGGAAGAACTGAAGAAGGATCTTTGTTTCAGTACCATGATGGTGTGTTTTGTTTGCTTGTTGCCTTGTAGCAGTGGTTTAATAAGGATCTTTGTGTGTAGGATAGAATTGCAGTAAAGAGGAGGAGCTGATCAAGCTGGCCAGTTCTCAGTCTCTCAAGGATAAGAGGAAGTATATATACTCAGAATAGTGTGCAATTTTACTTTAGGCTTCAGTTTCAGTACCATGTGACAATCAAGGAACAATGGAACACTCTTTCTCGTTTGCTTGTCATGTCGCTAGACTGCAAGAAGATTAAAGAGAGTCAATCAAGCTATTACTTTTGAGAGGGGCGAAGATATCCGAAAACGAGGCGCATTTGGGAACCACGCGACCCTTCTTCCTCTTTGCCGGCACTGCCCCTACCCCTACCTCTGACCCTGCTCATGCACGCTCCCTCACACACCCCTCCTCCGCCCCCTCCCTCACACTTCCATCACTCGTGGCCGGTGGCTCCCGCCGCCTCACCGCACCACCCACCTTCAGTTGTTGTCCCCTTGACCCTGCCCTCCTCTAATCATAGGGTAGCTGGCGACACCCTTTTGGGAGATGTTGTCTTGAGGATTCATCCATGATATCACTACTAGAAGATTGGTATATTGTCTTGAGGATTCATCCATGATATGATTACTGGAAGATTGGGCATCTGCCACTGACTTTCTCTTTGTTTGTTAGGTTGTTATTTGATATTGTTCATTGGTCATCGTCTGTGGAGCTCCATCACTAATCTTTTTTAAGACCACTCTGTTGGTTGCTTGATTGTTGTATAGGGAACTATGGCCGCTGCCTGTGCCTAGGCCCCTCTTGCTAGGTTGTTGGTATAAATGAACTGCACCCTAATAATGATTATAATCAGATTATCCGCAAGCGGCCAGATATATACTGATCAGCACTTCACCAAGATCAACCCGGTTTTAATATCGAACCCAAAAGAACAGTAGGTGATTTATGACTTAGCCTATAATTTCTTAATCTAAGGAGTGAAACGTCCTAATATGGCTAGAGGGGGGGGGTGAATAGCCTATTAAAAAAATCTACAAACTCACTAGAGCAAGTGGTTAGTAAATAACAAAGTGAAACTTTTTGCTCTAGCTCTAAAGGGGTGTTTGCAAGCCACCTACCCAACAATTCTAGTTGCTACAATCACTATGCACACAAGAACTAAGTCTCTACAAGTTACACTAGTGAACTATGCTACATAAGGCAAAGTAAGCAACTAAACTAATTACACTAGTTTGCGGTAAGTAAAGGTAGGATGAGATATGTATACCGCCGTGTAGGGGATGAACCAATCACCAATATAAACAATCAAGCACCGGGAGAATATCAATCAAACACAATTGAGACACCAATTTTTCTCCCGAGGTTCACGTGCTTGCCGGCACGCTACGTCCCCGTTGTGTCGACCAACACTTGGTGGTTAGGTGGCTAAGAGGTGTAGCACGAACCTCGTCCTCTAGGACACCACAAGAACCTATCCACAAGTGAGGTAGCTCAATGACACGAGCAATCCACTAGAGTTACCTTTTGGCTCTCCGCTGGGAAGGTACAAGACCCCTCACAATCTCCGGGAGATGGCCACGAACAATCACCAACTCATGCTAAAGCTCCTCCACTGCTCCAAGCCGTCTAGGTGGCGGCAACCACCAAGAGTAACAAGAAAACCTCAGCCAAATCGATCCCCAAGTGCCACTAGATGCAATCACTCAAGCAAATGCACTTGGAATCACTCCCAATCTCACAAAGATGTTTAATCTATGAAGGAGATGAGTGGGAGGTGTTTGCTTAGGCTCACAAGGATGTCAAGTATGTTAGAGTGCCAAGGGTTATAAGTCCTAAGCCGGCCAACACGTATTTATAGCCCCCTCAAACAAATAGAGCCGTTGGCTCTTTCACTAGGCAAACTGCGAGGTCACCAGACGCTACTCAGGAGGCACCGGGCGCTCAACCCTTGCGTCCGGTGCTCCAGAAACGGCCATAAGTCACCTTTTGAATCTCTCGCGTCAGAGTCTAACGGTAACCTGCAGAGCACCGGATGCTCCTAAGTTGGCACCGGACACGTCCGGTGCACACCGGTATTAAACTCAGAGAGGTCTGCAAATGCACAGGGTCACCGGACGCTGAGCATCGGACCGTTCGGTGCTCACCGGACTTAAACCCAGGGAGCATTGCAAAACGCGCGGACACCGGACTCAGAACACCGGACGCTCCAGCCTGCGTCCGGCGCCTGGCGTCCAGTGCCTTACCCTAGCTGAGCCAGGCACTGACTACACCGGACGCATAGACTCAGCGTCCGGTGCCTCAGTGGCCAGCGTCCGGTGAGCGAGAAACACTCCCGCGACTTCTCCAATTTTCCCATCGGCGCAATAGAAGATATACCCATCCTCTCTCTACCCTTCAAACTCCACCTCCTTCTCAAAGTGTGACAACACCACAAAGTGTGTACCCACAAGTGCACGTGTGTTAGCATTTTCACAATCATTTTCTTCGAAGGAGTTAAGTTAGCTCACTAGGTTCTAAATGCATACACATGAACAATGACACCTAGTGGCGCTTGATAACCACTTAGCCAAAGAATTCCCCTCTTTATAGTACGACTATCTATCCTAAATGTGATCACACCCTCTATGCAGGGCCGGCTCTAGGGGGTGGGCAGGCAGTGCGACGGCCGGGGGCCCATGGAGATGGGGGGGCCAGCAGGATATAGTTAATTAGTAGATATAATTTTCTATTTAGCAAATAACATTAGCATGGCCCATCTAAACCAGCCTGGCAGCATGTACATGTATGTAACCTTCTCGTGGTCAGTTCTCCTGATCGGCAGATCGGGATCGCTTCACCTTCAGTTTCTGTCGCCGCCGCCTGCTGCACACCAGAAGTTCAGACTCCATCGCCAAAGTCCAAACGCCAAGTCGCCGATCGCCGTGTCGCTGACGTGCAGCAACTCAGCAACTCAGCAACCATCCGTAAGTAGCACACAACAGTCAACAGTCTGATTAGATTTTTTCTCAATTCTTTTCTTATTTTAGGGTTATGAATTTCTAATTTAAAGTATTTATTTGAATATGATAGATGTTGCCTAAGAAGCATTTGAGAATCTTAAGAAATTTGAGAAAATATTTGGGTTCTTATTCAACTCAGAGAATATTTGGGTTCTTATTCAACTAAGAAAGTTGAGTTAATAGTTGAGATTCTTCAGTTTGTTAAAGCTTCAGAATGCTATCCTAATGTCTCAGTTGCATATCGAATTCTCTTAACTATTCCAGTGACAGTAGCATCGGCCGAAAGGAGTTTCTCCAAATTGAAACTTTTGAAAAATTATTTGAGGTCCACTATGTCATAGGAAAGGTTGAATGGCTTAGCTATGTGCACCATTGAGAAGGATATTTTGGATGACATTAATGTGGATACTATCGTTGAAGATTTTGCATCAAGAAACGCCCATAGAAGGTTTTTTACAAGGCACTAAAGCATTACATTTTATTTGAGGTAATTATAAAGGTTTTTATTTATAGTGTTTTATTATACTATTGTTATGTTCCATGAACTAAACGTGTATTGCAAAGTAATTTATTATTTCTATTGTACATATAGTTCAATATTTATATTAAAAACTAGTTCAACGGGCCCTTACGATCTTGCTTGCCCAAGGGCCTTTAAAATCATAGAGCCGGAGCTGCCTCTATGGTGTCTTGATCACCAAAACCAAAAACCCTAAGCAATACCTTTGCCTTGATCTCCATAGGGTTTTGTTTTTCTCTTTCTTCTTTTCAAGTTGAGCACTTGATCATCTTGTGGTCATCACCATCATCACCATGATCATCACTTGCTCCATCACTTGGCATGTACCAACCTCATTAAGTCTACACACACTTAGTATAGAGGTTAGTACTAGGGTTTCATCAATTATCCAAAACCAAACTAGGGCTTTCAAGGAGGCACAAACAATCTAGAAACTATTGATGATGAGGAAATACTAATGTACTATGGTTCCAATAACCGTAAACTTTGTATAGTATCGTCTTATCGGGCAAGTAACCCAAATAGGGAAGAATCGGAGTAATCCCCTATCAGGCACCTATAAGCCTATCAATCCTATCAACCGGAAGTGGACTACAGAGGAATCAACGCAACTATAAAGTCACCTTCGCGAACTACCACTGTTCGGCTGATCAGGAGACATTCACAAGCAACCATAGCCCAGACACCACGTCTACGCTACGAATCACTACTCCGACCTAGGAGCTACCCAAATCATAGTACTCAATATAATATGAGTTGCAAACCAAAGAATGAATACAAACAAGTTGCTTACTTGAATCAGAAGGATAAATACAAAAGTACCTCAGAACGCGGTTCCGGGCAAGGGAGCCGAATCCAGACAAATACAGCTCCTGGAAGCTCTGACAGGCCGGGACTCCTCCAAATCTCTACTCCTCTACTCTCTCTCTCTCTAATTTCTATCTTGATTGCTAGCGTAGATCTAGTGGATTTCTATTTAATGCTCTGGCTCTTCATCTCTTGATCTAGCCTCCTCCAGGGGGTCTTGCCTTCTATTTATAGCTTGGTGGGGTTGTTGACACCGTTTTTGAACACGTACCCAGGGACCTGTAGAGTATAGATCGACAGGTAGAGCAACGGTAACTGGTCTGCAGAAGAGTTGCCGATGAGGATAGTTGCCGATGAAGAGACGATTGAATATGACTAAGTCTAGGGGTGGTGATGTGTTCTTTCCGATGATCAATATCGGTGTTTGCCGATGGCCATAACAGGAAGGTTGCCGATGACTCTGAAGGAAAGCGTGAAGATTGCCGATTGATCTGTGGTGGTGTCCTGGTCGGTTACAAGGGGGTAGTTTTATGTTTTCCTTAGTTATTTAAATTCGTTTTGTATACAGATTCTGTTTAATTTGGAATTCGAGTCCTAGTCATGTCTGATTGTAGCTCTTTGAGCAGGGTATAAATGTAGACCCTAGGGCCTTGTAATGAGATATCTATCAATCAATCAAACACAAGTTTTTACTCATATTCTAGCATCTACTTTTTCGACGACTTCGTCATATTTTCCTTTTTACTATGAGTTCTTAGGAATTCGTCGACTTAAGCTCGGCGTGTTCTCGAGTTCCGCGTGAATACCTCTTGGCCGTGACATCCGGGTGCATCGTTGTTATCGGGACCAAAGTATTCGAGTTATCACCTTTGCCGATAGTAAGGTCAAATCGGCTGGCACGCCTTAACGTTTGAATCGGGTATTAGCCCTTTGTGTTTGCAGATCCGCTTTTGCACCAACACATCTTTTGGCACGCCCAGTGGGACCAGACTCAAGATCAGGATCGACATGTCGACTACCGAGTTCGACTTGGAGAACGTCATCCCCGTGACGGAAGCCAATCTCAGAGATGAGTAGAAGCAAGCTATTGCAAAAGCTATGGAGGATTACAAGCAGCAATGTTTGAAGTCCTTCAGTATCAACAGGAGCGGCGAAGTAATCCAGAAGGGAGCACTGCCGGTGCCTCGGCAGGTCACTTTTGAAGCTAATCCTGGTAAACTCCAAGACATGGTCGACAATGCCATCAACCGTGCCTTGATCAACCAAGCTAGTGTGCTGTCCAATACGGTTTTTAACACCGTGGCTAGAACTTTCAAAGAAGGACAATTGCCACCAAATTATGTGGGCCCTGTTTATCATCAGCTAGGATCACCAGTTGTCACAGCTCCATCGGCTACTACGGCCGCTGCGGCTACAGAAACTACTACTCCTCCAAGCACACTAGGACTCACTAATGTGCAATCTACGCCGATGACGACCAATCCATCGATTTTAGATGAGCAAATCAAGCTTGCCACAGATCTACTCACATCGGCAATGTTAGGATCTGTTCCTCCCAACTGGTGGGGTTATGGTATGCCCCCGGAGATGATGTTGAAGACACCGGGCACGTCCCAAACGGCTGACATGAGAGGCAAGGCTCCTATAGCATCGGCAACTCCAAATCTACCGATGAATCAGAGTCCCCAGTATACTACAACCACTACTGCAAGACCTTACACTGGGAATTCTCAAGCTCCAACGTTCCAGATGCCTAATGCATCGGCAGATTCAATGTCGACGCAACAGAGGTTTATGACACAGCCAGGGTATGTCAATTCGATGATGATGCCCAATTTCCAGTCATCGGTAGGGTTTATGCCGATGAATGCCAACAATGGATGGACAGGGCAGCCAGTCTTTCCAAAGATGCCTCCACAGGATCATCAAGCTCCAGGGTTTCAACAAGGCCAGATCCAACCTGGGTTCCAGAATCAAGGGTTGGCCAACCAGCTGATGAATCTTGGTCAACAGTTTGGTGGTCAGACGATCAACCCTACGTTCCATGCAGATCGTGTGCCTCAGCGACACGTGGAAGTTTATCAGCAAGCGCCAGATCTGCAGCCACCCCATCGGCAAGATGCCGATGCTTATTGGGCCGATAAGATTGCTGAAGTGATGAGAGACCAATTTGGGATAAAACCCAAAGTCAACACTTACTCTTATCGAACGCCGTATCCTCCTGCATACGATTTAATTCCACTTCCAAATCGGTATAAGGTACCAGATTTCACTAAGTTTTCTGGACAGGATGATACATCGACTATGGAGCATGTCAACAGGTTTATCATCCAATGTGGAGAAGCTGCTAATAGAGATGAGTTAAGGGTTCGCTTGTTCTCATCATCTTTATCTGGATCAGCTTTTACTTGGTTTATTTCGTTACCTCCTAACTCAGTGATCACTTGGGCTGATCTGGAGAAGCAATTCCATAAGTACTTCTTTTCTGGAGTCCATGAGAAGAAGATTACTGATTTGGTCAGATTGAAACAACGCAATGATGAATTGGTTGAAAGTTTTGTGCAGAGGTTGCGGGAAGTCAAGAATAAATGCTATAGTCTGGTTTTGGACGATCGGTAGCTAGCCGATTTGGCTTTCCAGGCTTTGTTGCCACATATCAGGGACAAATATGCTTCTCAAGAGTTCGAGAGCCTGAGTCACTTGGTCCATAGGATTTCCGACCAAGATATCAAACCCTTTGAGCCTAAGAGAGCTTGGAACAAAAAGGTGTCATTTGTTGATGAGGCAGCAAGCTCAGATTCTGATGAAGAGCCAGTCATCGGCTTGGCAGAGTGGGTGAAAAATAAGAAGCCGATGTCTTGTCCTTTTGGGCATGAAGAGCCAGAGAAGTTTGCATTTGACATTACTAAAGCCGATAGGATATTTGACTTTCTACTTCAGGAAGGGCAAATCAAATTGTCACCCAATCATGTAATTCCATCGGCTGAAGAATTGAAGAAGATGAAATACTGCAAGTGGCACAATGCAACCTCTCACAGCACCAATGAGTGCAAAGTTTTTAGGCAACAGCTGCAATTGGCTATTGAATATGGGAGAATCAAATTTGACAATTCCAAAACTCAGAAGCCGATGAAGATCGATCAACATCCTTTCCCAACAAATATGTTGGATGCCAAGGGAAAGACCATGGTCTTAACGTCGGGAGCAGCTGAAAGGAATGCATCGGTAGATCCTCAGCATCAAATTACTGCTGCCGATGCTAAAGGAAAAGGCTTGATCCAAGAGGAAACTAACTCGGGAAGGCCTCCCCGATCTGGTATTGTGATAACTCATAGAAGGCCCCGGGAGACTTGGCAACAACGTGAGGATCGGTATCGGCGCCAGCAAGAAGACTATCGTCGGGAAGAAGAAAGACGCCGACAGGAGTGGAATCGGCACAAGGATCACTGGAACTGCCCGTTCTTTATCCATTGCTGGGAGCAGAACATTAAATTACCCACTGTTAGAGATTGCCCTGAGTGAAATATGACAGATCCGATCGGCGCTATCACGATGATGATCGGCGGTTTAATGGGCCGATTAGGGGGAGAGCGTGAGTTCATGATCGGCTTGGGGGCAGGCTCAGTGTGCATGATAGGCTTGGTGATCATGTCGAATATTTTCCCAGGAACCAAGAAGAGCTTGAAGAGATGGCTAATGCACGAGTTCCCAATGAGTTTATATTTTGCAGGGACGCCAATACTCATCGGATGGAGTCAAGGGAACATCGTCGTCCATCGGCAAGGCAGTCAGCACTTCCCCCATGGTGTCCAGAGGGGTTGACTAAGACACAGAAGAGGAGACTGCAACGCGAAAGACGAGAAGAGCTAAGCAAGGGCGAGAACTCTGGCCAGTCTGGGGATCAGCAACAACCGGATCCTAAGGGGAAAGGGCCATCGGCAGATGTTAACATGGTATTTATGTTGCCGATGGAGTTCCTTGCGCCATCCAGTGATGATGAGGAGTTGAAGTTTTCCGACCAAATAGCTTAGTTGGCTCTGGATCCGATGACAACTATCTTTGAAAAGCCTGCCGACAATGAAAGGCAACATCTTAAGGCTCTGTTTGTCAAAGGAAGAGTTGATGGTCAGCCGATGACCAAGATATTAATTGATGGTGGAGCCGCAATCAACATCATGCCGTATGCAGTCTATCGGAAGCTTGGAAAAGGAGATCAAGATTTGACCAAGACCGATATGATGCTGAAAGACTTTTAAGGAAATGTGTCTCCGGTTAAGGGGGCAATCTGCGTCGAGTTGACCATCGGCAGCAAAACCTTGCCGACGACCTTCTTTGTGATCAGTGGAAAAGGTGCCTACAATCTACTGTTAGGGAGAGATTGGATTCATGCCAATTGTTGCATCCCATCTACAATGCACCAGTGCTTGGTTCAGTGGGTAGGTGACAAGATTGAGATTGTTCCGGGAGACTCTTCGTATGTCATCGCATCGGCAGAGGCAGATACCTATGAGAGGACTAGATGTATCTCAGGAGAGATTCAAGAGAAGGATTTCCTCAAAGTTGCCGATTATGAAATTCCACCGATCCAGGCAGTCGGTTCTGATGAGGAGTTTTAATGGATAGATTCGCCGATGATGGAAAACTAGGCTAGGGGTTCACATCGGCCGATGATTTGGTAGAGGTAGATATAGGTAGTGGTGATAAACCTAGACCTATTTTTATTAGTGCTAAGTTAAATTCTGAGTGTAAGCAGCAGTTAACCGATTTGTTAAAGGAATATAAAGATTGCTTTGCTTGGGATTATACTGAGATGCCTGATTTGGACCGATCGATTTTGGAACATCGGTTACCCATCAAGTCTGGATTTCGGCCACATCAACAGCCAGCTCGCCGATGTAATCCTAATATTCTTCCTGATATTAAGACCGAAATAACCAAACTTATTGAAGCTAAATTTATTCGGCAGTGTCGGTATGCCGAGTGGATTTCCAATGTTGTTCCAGTCTACAAGAAAAATGGGAAGCTTCGAGTTTGCATTGATTTCAGGAATCTTAATAAAGCTGCACCGATGGATGGCTACCCAATGCCGGTTGCCGATTTACTAGTTGATGTTGCGGCTGGGCATCGGATCATCAGCTTTATGGATGGCAATGCAGGATACAATCAAATATTCATGGCTGAAGAAGATATTCCAAAGACTGCATTTAGATGTCCTGGTCATGTTGGGTTGTTTGAATGGATAGTTATGACCTTTGGCTTGAAAAATGCTGGTGCTACTTATCAGAGGGCCATGAATTTTTCTTTCATGAGTTCATCGGCAAGCTGGTGGAAATTTATATTGATGATGTGGTAGTTAAGTCTGGAGATTTCACAAAACATCTTGCCGATTTGCGAAGGGTGTTGGAATGCACAAGGAAGCATGGTTTAAAGATGAACCCTAACAAGTGTGCATTTGGTGTATCGGCAGGATAATTCCTTGGTTTCATGGTGCATCAAAGGGGGATTGAAATTAGTAGGAGATCTATTGATGCTATCAATAAAATAGTTGCTCCTACCAACAAAACTGAGCTTCAGTCCTTGATCGGCAAGGTAAATTTTATCAGGAGGTTTATATCTAACTTGTCTGGTAAAATTCGTGTTTTTAGTCCTTTACTTAAGTTGAAAGCCGATCAAGAATTTATATGGGGGAAAGAGCAACAGTTGGCTTTAGATGAAATCAAGAATTACTTGGTAAATCCTCCAGTTCTGATTCCACCTCAGCAAGGAAAGTCCTTCAGATTATATTTATCTACCGATGGGATGGTCATCGGTTCAGCTTTGATTCAAGAATTTGAAGGGAAGGAGCGTGTAATTTACTATTTAAGCAGAAGGTTGATTGATGCTGAAACCAGGTATTCGGCCATTGAAAAGTTATGTTTGTGTCTATATTTCTCATGTATTCAGTCGAGGCACTATTTGTTATCGGCTGAATGCACTATCATATGCAAAGATGACGTGGTCCGATATATGCTGTCTATGCCGATTATGAGTGGCAAGATCGGTAAGTGGATTTTGGCATTGTCGGAATTCGATCTGCGTTACGAATCGGCTAAAGCGGTTAAATGACAGATTATGGCCGATTTTGTGACTCAACATTGTGGTGCAGTGGAGACTTTGGAAATTGTACCTTGGACACTTTTCTTTGATGGATCCACGTGTGACCGGGGGGCAGGAATCGACATAGTATTAATTTCCCCTCGGGGAAGGAAATATGAGTTTTCCTTGCCGATTGTTGCCACATCGACGAATAATCAAGCTGAGTATCAAGCCTTAATTAAGGGGTTGGAATTGTTGAAAGAGGTTCGTGCTGACGCTGTTGAAATCTTCGAAGATTCTATGTTGGTTATAAATGCCGGAGTGAGGTCTTAATAACGTATTACGAAAGGAGTATGCAACTATTAAAGGAATTCAGGGATTTCCGATTAGAGCATGTTCCTCGATTGCATAATGAAGAGGCCAATCGGTTGGCTCAGCATGCCTCGGGATATCAGCCCATGTTAAACACAATATCGGCAATCAGTGCCAATGATTGGAGAAAAGAAATCGTTGATTATTTGAAAGATCCATCCAAGAAAGTTGAGAGACGTGTTCGGTTTCAAGCCACCAAGTATGTGCTCCTCGAAGATGAATTATATTATCGAACGATTGATGGAATTCTTCTCAAATGCTTAGGTAATGATGAGGCTAAAAGTTTAATGGGAGAAATCCATGAAGGAGCATGTGGAGCACATCAGTCGGCTTTTAAGATGAAATGGATGATTAGGAGGAATGGGTATTATTGGCCAACCATACTTGAAGATTGTTTCAAATATTTCAAGGGGTGTTAAGGATGTCAGAAATTTGGCAATATTCAAAGGGCACCCGCATCAGCCATGAATCCCATTATTAAACCTTGGTCATTCCGAGGATGGGCTATTGATCTAATCGGCCAAATTTACCCACCATCGAGCAAAGGACATAAGTTTATCTTGGTTGCCACCGATTATTTCACCAAGTGGGTTGAAGCTATTCCTCTGAAGAAAGTCACATTGGCCAATATGATTGATTTTGTGAAAGAGCATATTATTTACCGATTTGGAATTCCTCAAACAATTACTGCCGATTAGGGTACTATGTTCACATTAGGGGAGTTTGATGAGTTTGCAATCGGTATGAGAATTAAAGTATTAAATTCTTCTCCTTATTATACTCAAGCTAATGGGCAGGCCAAAGCATCTAACAAAGGAATTATCAAACATATTAAATGGAAGAGTGAAGAAAATCTGAGGAGGTGTCATACGTTGTTAAATGAAGCTTTGTGGTCATATCGGATGGCTTGTCATGGGTCGACCAAGGTTTCACCTTATCAATTGGTGTACGGGCATGATGTAGTGCTACCCTGGGAAATTAAAACTGGATCTAGGCGGCTATCTTTTCAAGACCAATTGACCGCCGATGACTACGCTACTTTGATAAAAGACGAATTGGATGATTTAGCAGGGCATCGGTGTTGACGGTCCTTAAGTATCAAATTTAATTATCAAATAAATAAAGAAAAGGATCCAAATGAAATCAAGATCTAGACTTAGGGTTTTATCTTACAGAATTCCACGAGTTTTGGTGTTTGTCTATTTCTGCAGGGGGTTATCAGGAAATATGGAAGAAAGGCCCACATGTCGGGATTACGTAAAGATACTAACGTGCTGCGCAATTATCTTACATCTAGAAGACTCCAGAAGCCACGAGACCGAAGCGGAGGCGAAACGGGGCCTGACCCTGGGCGCCCGCCCAGTTGGTCAGGGCGCCCGCCCTGTCCCTGAGTCCAATCAGGACTCTGCTTTGCGGGAGATCTCCACCGACCTAAAGGATGAATCTAAACCATACAATCTATGTCGGTTTGATCCAATGGCCCATATTCACTTGGAGGGACTATAAAACCAGACCCCATGGCCCCTGGAGGAGAGAGCCTCTCAACCCTAATTCATTGTTCCATCAAGGGAGAAGAAGCCTCTGATCAAGATTAGAGCCACCACATCAATTAGACATCTAGATTAGCATAGCTACATAGGATTAGAACTAGAAGGAGTCAATCTTCGATTGGTTTCCGGATCTGTCAAGAGGATTCTTGGTAATTCTCTAATTGTGCTTCTAATTACTTTCTAATTATCTTTGTTCTTCAATATTATGAATATGACTTTGTTCTACTTCAATATATTGCTTATGACTTTGCTCTACTTGCTTATATTCAAGATTATATTGTTCTTAGTTTATCATAGTTATGTACTTGGCTTAGTTAGATTCGATCTATATACATGCTTAGGATCGTATAGCGTTTATCCATCGGATCCATGGGTAAATGATAGATATTGTGTAGGCGTGGTGCTTATACCGTATTTATCTGCGATTGTACCCAATATGCCAGATCGTGGGGTGGTTCGTGATAGTGACAACTTCATTGATTCTTATATAGTCCCCCTCTCGTGTATTGGGCTGGCAGAGCAACATTATTACAGGGGAGTGATTGCTATGTTTCTCATATTCCTTGCTAATATCACTATGCATGGGCGTAGTCTTGTCTCACAATGATTGCTAAGTATGCTTGCACTAACTATGATGCTATACTATATAGTTAAGAATAACTTAGGGAATATTCTTGTAGTTCGTTCTAATACCATGCTAATGACTTTCTAGAGTATCTAATTGAGGTGCTTATCATATTTATTATGTGGCTAGATCAGATTAGTTATCCTTGTCACTATTATTATTTCATATATCTTTTATATGACACTTATCCCTGTATGAAGAGTTAGATATAATGTTCTCAATTATACATGCAATGATAAATGCTCAATCTTATATTCTATTCTGTAATCAATAGTGATGATTGCTAATCCCTTCCTAGTGGTAAAAATATAAATAACGATACCTGGAATACTTCCCGGTTAAAATGCTGCATCGGTATTAATCTGTGCGCTTGCAGATCCCATTCATTATTTATTTAGAAGAGCAATTGCATATTTCAATACCGCGTCTCTCATGTCATGCTGGGGATGACAACTTGGCTTAAGTGGTGTGAGGGATAGGTTTGGCATTTTTGGCACCGTTACTAGATTTAGAGAACTTAGTCTACTTTTGGTAATGATGTTAAGAATACCCAACAAGCATTTTTGGCGCCGTTGCCGAGGAAGGTTGATTACTAATCAGGAATAGAATAAAAGATTTTGAGCTATCATTCGCATCACTAATATGATTGAGCTTATCTATTCTCTCATACAGTTTTACCCCGATATTTTTCTATTTTATCTTATGCAGGGGAATGTATGAATAGAAGACATCTTCCAGGAAATTTTGTTGACAATCCCGAAGCATTATTCAAGAAGATGAGAGCCAAGAAGAGATCATCAACACTTCACGAAGAAGCTTCATCCAATCAAGAAGATCACCGGAACTTGTCTTCAGAGTTCGAAGCCATGGCGAACAAATCAATCCGCGAGTTCTCAGCTCCCACTACGGACAACATCCGCACTGGACCTGCTGCAGAGATCGATGGCAACTTTGAGCTCAAGCCTGGACTTATCAACATGGTGCAATCCAACCAGTTCTGTGGGAAGGCACACGAAGATGCTAGTGCTCATTTACAACACTTCCTGGAGATTTGCAACACATTCACCATATCAAGAGTTTCCAAAGATGCTATACTACTTCGCCTCTTCCCATTTTCACTGTTAGGAAGAGCGAAGCAGTGGTTCTACGCTACAAAGGAGAAGAATACTACGTGGACACTCTGCTCAACAAACTTCCTGGCAAAGTTCTTTCCCATGGGCAAGACCAATGCTCTCCGTGGGAAGATTACAAGTTTTCAGCAACAAAATGATAAATCTGTTCCAGAAGCATGGGAGCGCTTTCAAGACTACATCCTAGAATGTCCCCATCATGGATTGGAGAGTTGGCTATTGATGCAGACATTTTATCATGGGCTCAGCAACAGTGCCCGAGAGACCATGGATGCTGCAGCTGGAGGAGCATTCTTATCACTTACTATACCACAAGCCACAGCTCTTGTGGAGAAGAT
The DNA here is from genome assembly GCF_000003195.3 of Sorghum bicolor. Classification (NCBI taxonomy): domain Eukaryota; kingdom Viridiplantae; phylum Streptophyta; class Magnoliopsida; order Poales; family Poaceae; genus Sorghum; species Sorghum bicolor. The sequence continues at coordinate 31,862,713 of NC_012870.2, read as the reverse complement.
GGCGTCCAAGCAAAGCTGGAATGAAGAGAGGACCCAAACACGCAAGAGAGGTGGAGGTATGCATCAGCTGATGGAGGTAGACATGCTGTCTGCAAAGCTAGACCTGCTCATGAAGAAGCTCGACGATAGAACTGGAGACAAGAAAGAAGTTATGCACATCTACGACTCTCACATGACTTGTGAGGAGTGTGGAGACACTGGACACTCAGGCAACCACTGCCCTGAGATACTTGAGGATGTGAACTACATCAACAACAACAACAACAATAACTACTACAACCGTCCTCAACAAAATCAAGGTTGGAATCAACAGAGGCCTAACTACTCAGGTAATTATCAAGGTAACAATTCTTACAACAATAATAATAATTTTCCACCTCTGAGAGAGTTAGTGTCTAATCAAGGAAAGCTAATGGATAACCTATCTAAGAAATTGGCATCTAATGATAAAATGCTAGAAAATATAAATAATAGAATGGATAATTTCTCTACTGCCATCAAGAATCAAATTAGCTTTAATAAAATGATTGAATCTCAGTTAAATCAAATAGCTGCTGCTGTTCCTACTACTAACCCCGGTATACCATCACAACCGGAAGGATTAGAATCTGCAAATCTTGTAGACATGTTTGATGCAGGTAATTGGAGTAACCCCGTCACTGAATTCTCTACTAACCTTATGCCGGTCAAGAGAGGCGATCCAGGACGCCCCGTCATCCCGATCTCCATCGGCATGGTGGACGTTCCGGAAGCACTCTGCGACTTTGGCTCCAGCGTCAACATTATACCCAGGGTACTCTATGAAAAATTCTTTACATATCCTTTATTAGAGACAACCATGTGTTTGCAGTTTGCAGATCAGACGATAACTTTTCCAAAAGGAATAGTGAAGAACCTTTGTGTCCGAGTTTGTACCTTATATGCCCCAGCAGACTTCGTAGTGGTAGAGACCGGAAATGATGAGAGAGCACCTATCATCCTAGGGAGGCCATTCTTGAACACCACGGGAGCTATCATCTACGCTAGTGCTGCCAAGATCAGTTTCTACGTCAAAGGGAAGAAGGAGACATTTTTCTTCAAGAACAAGACTACACAAATTCCAGATCAATCCAGACGTAAATCAAGGAAGAGGACCAACAGGAGAAACAGGAACAAGCAAGTGTGGACCGAGTCAGCTAAGATGGTCACTGTAGTTCATGGAGGCCAAGATCACCAACTTAAGTCACCACTTTCGATCAAGAAGGACGACCCAGGAATGCCAAGCATTTACTGCTCCATAAATGGATACAACTTCTACAAAACGATTTGTGACACCGGATCGGGCGTCAACATAATGGCCGCAGTCACCTATCGGCTCTTGTTCGGAACCATGCCACTAAGACCAACATACATTCAGCTCCAGATGGCAGATCAGACATTCCGAGAAGTCAAAGGAATAGTAACTGATGTCCCAGTCAAAATAGACGATCACTTTGTCTACACAGACTTTCAAGTTGTTGACATGGGAGAAGACGAGTATGATCCACCCATCATCCTTGGAAGACCGTTCCTGACACCGTTAAAGCAATTATCTACATTGGAACCGGAGAAGTCCATATGCACTTCCCCTCAGAGAAGGTACGCCGTTATTTTACTGACCCAAACTATATCGTTGAAGAATCTAAGCAGGTAAGGAAAAGACGCAACCGCAACCAGAGGAGGCAGATCATCAAGGACGGATGGGCAGACTATGAAGGAGAAGTTGTAAGATCAGAAGACGTAGAGTTTAAACAGAATTATCTAGAGGAGATTGGAGCACCGAGTCAGGTATGGAAAATGAAGATAATTATACAAGAAGAGGAGGCGCTGGCGGAAGTACCGACTACGCCACCCAACGAACCTCAGGACGATTAAGAAAATGGAGAGTCCCGTTCGGAGGACTTAAAAACACCGAACGCCTTGCCAAGAGGTAAACTTGGTAGTTATCCTTTCCCTTTCAATTATTTCAATTATTTTGCTTAGTTAATCATATTCATACTATCTTAAAAAGAAAATAAAAATGTGAAAAACTGTAAGCCCCATGTGAGTAGACGAGTGACATAAAACCCATAAGTACATTCACTGTGGTGGCATAAAAATAAAATAAATATTTTTCTGCTTTATAAAAACAAAAATATAAAAACAGGGAGTAATATTTATTAAGGAGTCTCAACACGATAAAGGCTAGATATTTATGCTAACACTTAATCAGTTCCACAAGCTTTGTTGTCTATTTGAGCTCCACAGAATTTAAGAATCAAGAAGACTAGCAGACGGAGGACATTCTAATGGCTGTCAGAATGCTGCTGACTTTCAAATACACCTCTGCCACCTGCTAGCTACATCAAGAGAAATTACGTCAAAATTCAGCTTGGGGGAGAGCACCCCCATTTATCTCGATAAGTATTTCTATCTATCTTCATACTTATATTATATTAGAATATTAAAATACATAAACTAGGAAAAACCAAATAAAGATTTCGTGCTTATTTATCTTTTGCTTAGTGTGTTTAATAAATAAATAAAGTGGCTATGCTAATCTGTATCTAAATAAAACTTAAGCATGGATGTGATGAATAGTTGCTCTGCCTAATTTGCACATTTTAAGTTCTCTCTCAAGTTTAGATATAACTGTTATAATTTAAAGCTTGCTCTAGACCTAAACTTGTGGGATGAAAACTTGATCTGAAGTCTAAGTTGTTAACGGATACGATATGGAAAGGTTGAGCTGCTGTTTATCTGTTTCTAGAGATGCTAGAATTCTGGAGAATTTTATCTTTGAAAATCTTTAAAATGTTGTATGATGAGTTCCTGTATGATGAGAGTTTAAATTCCTACCACAGCCATATATACATGCTTGCTAGACCTTGAGCCACACATTTATTATTTACTGCTTATGAGCATTGAGTGTGGTCAAGCTGTGTAGACCCTTAGGAGCTTGTCATGTGGTTAAATCAAGATTTCACTTGCACGTTCACTCATATATGCTACTTCTACTCTGGAAGTATCATCCATATATATCCATCCATTTCCATCTCCAGAATCACCCAAAAATATTCTACTCCTACTCCGGGAGAGAATAACCAAAAATATTTCTGTTTTCCCCTTGTGAAATAAATGCTCAAGTTATCTTGTTACTACCACTTGCTATATTATCTCAAGAGATGAATGCTCTGAAAAAAAAGAGATACGAGGAAATAAAAAGGAGCAAGTGCTCGGAACCTCGAAAGAAAAGAAAAAGTGAGACGAGAGGTAAAAATAGACAAGTGTCCGACAGTAGAATTATGGGTACAAGATATCCACCTGAGAGACAAGAAAAAGAAGAGCATCTCATTCTCCTCATAAAGTTTCAAAAGCAAGGAAGGTATGTATCCCCTCAAAGAGCAAAGTAGAATTAGACTTCCACCACCATTGTTTCCACCATTGTTATTACCATCATCACCATACACCATTCATTCGCCACACATGCACATCTTGATTTGGCTTATTGATTTGTTTCTTTGGATCCATGGTTTGACTATGCAATAAATGTCTTGTAAGTATGTATACTTTATCTCCCACCTATGAGCTCCAGATATTAAAGCCTTATTAGAGTAGGGTGAGAGAGAAGGCAATGTCACTATGCCTCATACCACAAATACTACATATTTTGAGAGAAGGCATATACCATCACTGCCTTGGTAAGGATCCAAAAATACCACAAAAGAGAGACCTGAGAGAATCATACAAGGAATCTAAGAGTTTTAAGTGAAAATCTGCAAAAAACTCTAGAGTTATAGCTAATCAAGAATAAGAGACATGGCACTTGGCTAGACTGTTCTATCTTTTAACCTCTCAAGACAGAAGTGATGGTTACAAGTCCCATGGTGAAGGTAAAGTAAGTAAGTTTTAAGTCTTGACAGTTTACTCTAACTCAGAGATGAGATCTTATTTAAAAGCATGTGTACCGTCAAATTTTTAAAGATATTGCAACTACTTATGATCCATAGCTGAGTTTATCCTTGCTCAGGGACGAGCAAGAGGTAAGCTTGGGGGAGTTTGTTGACGGTCCTTAAGTATCAAATTTAATTATCAAATAAATAAAGAAAAGGATCCAAATGAAATCAAGATCTAGACTTAGGGTTTTATCTTACAGAATTCCACGAGTTTTGGTGTTTGTCTATTTCTGCAGGGGGTTATCAAGAAATATGGAAGAAAGGCCCACATGTCGGGATTACGTAAAGATATTAACGTGCTGCGCAATTATCTTACATCTAGAAGACTCCAGAAGCCACGAGACCGAAGCGGAGGCGAAACGGGGCCTGACCCTGGGCGCCCGCCCTGTCCCTGAGTCCAATCAGGACTCTGCTTTGCGGGAGATCTCCACCGACCTAAAGGATGAATCTAAACCATACAATCCATGTCGGTTTGATCCAATGGCCCATATTCACTTGGAGGGACTATAAAACCAGACCCCCTGGCCACTGGAGGAGAGAGCCTCTCAACCCTAATTCATTGTTCCATCAAGGGAGAAGAAGCCTCTGATCAAGATTAGAGCCACCACATCAATTAGACATCTAGATTAGCATAGCTACATAGGATTAGAACTAGAAGGAGTCAATCTTCGGTTGGTTTCCGGATCTGTCAAGAGGATTCTTGGTAATTCTCTAATTGTGCTTCTAATTACTTTCTAATTATCTTTGTTCTTCAATATTATGAATATGACTTTGTTCTACTTCAATATATTGCTTATGACTTTGCTCTACTTGCTTATATTCAAGATTATATTGTTCTTAGTTTATCATAGTTATGTACTTGGCTTAGTTAGATTCGATCTATATACATGCTTAGGATCGTATAGCGTTTATCCATCGGATCCATGGGTAAATGATAGATATTGTGTAGGCGTGGTGCTTATACCGTATTTATCTGCGATTGTACCCAATATGCCAGATCGTGGGGTGGTTCGTGATAGTGACAGCTTCATTGATTCTTATATAGTCCCCCTCTCGTGTATTGGGCTGGCAGAGCAACGTTATTACAGGGGAGTGATTGCTATGTTTCTCATATTCCTTGCTAATATCACTATGCATGGGCGTAGTCTTGTCTCACAATGATTGCTAAGTATGCTTGCACTAACTATGATATGCTAGACTATATAGTTAAGAATAACTAAGGGAATATTCTTGTAGTTCGTTCTAATACCATGCTAATGACTTTCTAGAGTATCTAATTGAGGTGCTTATCATATTTATTATGTGGCTAGATCAGATTAGTTATCCTTGTCACTATTATTATTTCATATATCTTTTATGTGACACTTATCCCTGTATGAAGAGTTAGATATAATGTTCTCAATTATACATGCAATGATAAATGCTCAATCTTATATTCTATTCTGTAATCAATAGTGATGATTGCTAATCCCTTCCTAGTGGTAAAAATATAAATAACGATACCTGGAATACTTCCCGGTTAAAATGCTGCATCGGTATTAATCTGTGCGCTTGCAGATCCCATTCATTATTTATTTAGAAGAGCAATTGCATATTTCAATACCGCGTCTCTCATGTCATGCTGGGGATGACAACTTGGCTTAAGTGGTGTGAGGGATAGGTTTGGCATTTTTGGCACCGTTACTAGATTTAGAGAACTTAGTCTACTTTTGGTAATGATGTTAAGAATACCCAACAATCGGCTAAGGGCTTTGATAAGTATAGAAGAAAATAAGAAGAGAGTTGCCAGATGGTATGATAAGAAGGTGAAGGCCAAGGAGTTTGCCGATGGAGACTTGGTCTAGAAACTAATCTTACCGATTGAGACTAAAAGTTCAAAATTTGGGAAATGGTCTCCCAATTGGGAGGGTCCTTATCGGATAAATCGATCTGCTCCTAGTAATGCTTATATTTTAGAAACTCTCGAAGGAGTTGAATTTCCCAGGGCATTGAATGGCAAATATCTAAAGAAATATCAACCTAGCATATGAGTTGATGCATAAAAGTTTAGAGTGCCGATAACATTCCTATCGGCTGGATCAAAGTGTATCTGGAGCCAAACTCAATGTTTTAAAAGGTGCCGATAACAATCCTATCGGCTAGACCAAAATATCATGAGTGTTTAAAAGGAAAGAGCGAAGTATGCCGCCGATGAAGAATTCACATGTTTAACAAAGCTTGGATCGTCGATATGGCGCGCAGATGGATCTGGTTGGCTTCTTCTATCTCCTTCATGTCATCATCGGCAGAGCCCTCCATTGGCTTCAGCTTCTTCTTCATCTGCAGTGCTTTGCGGGCTTGGACATTTTGCTCTTGTTCAAGAATCTTGATCGCCTCAGGTAGCTGGCTTTCTTCCTATTGAGCTTGGGACAGAGCTTCTTCCACTTGTCTGAGTTCAGCCAACAGAGCTTCCCTTCTTGCCGATAGATCATAGATCTTTTGTTTCAGTACATCTCCTGAGGATTTCAGAATGCCGATGCTCTTATGCTTCTCATCGACAAGGAGCTTCACCTTCATCATCTCCCCTGAGAGCTGAGCGTGAGCAGCTCTATTGGCAAGACGCTGAGCAGCCTTTTGATACTGCAGCTGACGACTCTCTAAGTGTGCAGCCTGAAAAAGAACCTCCTCGGCATCGGCAGGGATTTGACCTCTAAGAGTCTTGAACAGAACTTTGGCTGGATCAGAGTCATCGACCAATTGTGCTGTATCTTGATGGAGAAGGGCGGACAGATCCACCAGCTTTGCTCTAATCTCTGCCGATGAGATTCCAACTGCTCGAGAAGAACTTGCTTCCTCGCCTTCATCCTCAGAGATCTCGATGGCGAAGGAGAACAGGCTATCGGGAGAATCCTGTTCTTGAAAAAGAAGACAGAATAAGTTATTTTTATGATCAAGTACTGATAACAATAAAAATAAAGATCGGGTAACTTACTTGCTTCAGAGCTATCTCTCGCCTCTGAGTAGTTGAAGCCGATGGAACCACAGGCTGGTCGGCTGGGATTGCCGATGAGACTGTGTCAGCTGAAAGATTAACAGGGGTAATTACAAATTGGAAAAGTGGGTGCATCGGCAATAAATTGAAAGTACGTTACCTTGAGGAGGTACAACACTAGTCTGAATCGAGGAGACTACCGATGCTATGATTAAGCTTGCTGGATCGGCAGTCTGCTCGTGTACATCAGCCGATGTTTCTTCTGGCTGAGGTTCTTCTGGCTGGAATTGTTCTGTTTGGGCTTCTTCTTGTGGTTGAAGGGGAGACGGTGCTGGTTGTATCTGGGCTTCTGGAGGAGAAGGGGATGATTCTACTGGGATTGGAGATACTGGGGGAGGAGAAGGCGTTGCTGTTCTCTGGCGCTTTGCTTGTAATCTGGTACTCTTGGAACCTTTTCTCTTCGGTTGACTGGACTGGGGGGCATCGGCAGTCGTACTTCTGGTCTTTGCCGATGTACCGGTGTGCTGATACAACAGTGAGAAGTTTATGAGTACAAGGGTAATAAGTATAATAACGGAGTCGGTATGAATAAAAGAATTTGAAAATTTACCTTGAAGGCTTGTGCTAAGGTAGAGGCAGCTACCGATGTGGATGTCTTCGTCCGCTTGGTGGTAACTTTCTTGAGACGCACACCACGATGCATTATAGCGGCCAAGGTTGGAGCGTTGTTGCCGATCAAAGAGATCGGGCCCGATGGAAGGAGCTCAATCGTCTCGCCACTCCTGCTGACTAATGGTGGTGTATCATCAACCTGTATATGACAAAGAAAGTGAGTTACCAATAGAGAATGAAAGTGAAGGAATTGAAGCATCAGTTTAAAGCACTTACAGTATTGTCCAGAACTTTGTATTTGGGGTCGATCATGCCACGGTATGTTAGAGCCGATCTGCAGAACATGTGTTCTTTCCATTCTTCCCACCACTGTTTGTATGCCTGAGTAATAAAGAGGGCCGGAATCCAATCCGATAGATCGGCATCTGTATCGGCATTTGGTGGCAATTGAGCTATTCTGATCCACTCGAGATGGCTAGTGATGGTTTCCCTTGGCTTTACTACATCGGCGTAGCAAAGTGCAATCGGCAGTTGACCGAAAGCTAATTGACGAGCTAGTGCCGATGGGTTGTAAAACTCATAGGTTGGGTTGGAGGATTTCCCACTGCCAAAAAAGTTCACGGGTATAGCTCTCGGAGTTATAACCGCCATCATCACATCATGGTCCTTATTAAGAGCCTCATCAAAAGGGTGAAAAGTCAGAGGAAATCTGGTGTCTGGATCCCCATAGGGCATCCATGCTCGATACTCTTTGGTCAAACCCTCATACAGAGTTTGAAAGAATCGGCTGACCTGGTCTTCATTGCCTCCAGTGCCAGGCAAGACTATGACAGCTTCGCCATAGTTCAAGGGGGAACGAGTTGCCGATTCTTCTTCATCTAGTTCATAATCCTCTGCTATGTCCCTGGGAAAGCGCTGTGCAAAGAGGTCGAATTCGAGACGCTTGTGCATGTGGAGACTAAGCCACATGTTGAGAAACCACCAAGGACCTCCTAAATTGCTGATGGGTTGGCCAAGCAGATGTTTCCTGGCTACTTGGTGGAGGAGGTGATAAACGGAGCCGAGCAAGTATCGGCCAAGAGGAAATCGGCCGCCATTGGCCAATCTTTCTGCTGCCGATAAGTAAACAGAAGTTGGTCCTGCCGATCGGCCACATAACACAAACTTATCCAGCCACATATTCAAGAAAGTGGTCTGTTCCTTTGTATTGACAGGGCCTGTTCTTCGGTACTTCTAAATGTACCCTGACCAACCACCGATAGCACGAGTTTCTACCTTAGCACTGGGTTTGGTATCGAATAAGTGGCTGCTATCGGCAGTAGATATATCTAAGCCGGTGAGCATAAGTACATTGGCAAGTGTGGGAGAAGCCGGGCCATGGCCAAACACAAAAGCATTGAGTGTGTCTGACCAAAAATATGAGGCAACTATCAGTAGTGACTCATTTCTCTCCATATCGGCAAGAGACAATCTAATGCACTGATCCAATTTCCGTTCACCCCATTGGACCTCATTTGAGTTACTGACTCTCAGGAACCAATCCTTCCATCCCTTGGTAGGACTGGGCCAGGAACAAAAGGCATCTTTCCATAGATCTAGAGAAAAATTCTCGGCTCTAAAGGGGATTTTGTTTGTCTCTGCGTTTATGAGATCGGTGGGATCTATGTTTGCTAGTGGACCAAGGCATTGGAGATGGGGCTGATCGGTAGGGATCACGATCTTGTTGGCCAGATTCTAAAAATTGTGAGGATAAAAGAAAAAGTAAAAGGAAAAAGGGGGAATACTCAGTAAAAGGAATTGCGGATGAGCAAAAGTACAGCAAGAGTATGAAAAAAGAAGAGGGGTAAGCTAACCTCAGGGACGACGAAGTTGACGGCCATTGCTCCACGGGGAGGAGATCGAAAGCTTGGGGGCTATTGGAGGAAGTTTTTGCTAGAGTTCTTGGAGCTATCGAACAGTGCCGCCGCCAAGAAAGCAGAGTTGGGGCTGTAGAATGATGCGATGGAGAAGGAGTACCCGAGAAGGAAGTATTTATAGGACAAAACAGGCAAGGGCAAATTTGACTTATCTCTTCGCCGCATCCGTGAAATCCGAGGGTAGTCAGGTGGATATGGTAACTGTTCGCACGGTAATCAAGGGATTGCGCAGGTGATTTGACAGGAAGCGGTCATGATTTTGGAGATATTTCACTATGCAGGATTTCTTGGTCGGTCCATCGGCAGTTCCTTCTAACGGTAATATTGCCGATGGGCGCATAAAGTGGAGAGATCCGGTTCGGAAGGTTGAGGAATTCGAGGAATCTGAAGGAGAATCGGGCCAAGGTTGTTCAGATTTAAACGGTCGGTTATCAAATTGGGAGAATTAATTGCGGAAAGGCATCATTACTGCAGAGAATTTTAGAGCATTAATGATTTTATACTCCGAAATTGGGGGGCATGTGTTGACACCGTTTTTGGACACGTACCCAGGGACCTGTAGAGTATAGATCGGCAGGTAGAGCAACGGTAACCGGTCTGCAGAAGAGTTGCCGATCAGGATAGTTGCCGATGACGAGACGATTGAATATGACTAAGTCCAGGGGTGGTGATGTGTTCTTACCGATGATCAATATCGGTGTTTGCCGATGGCCATAACAGGAAGGCTGCCGATGACTCTGAAGGAAAGCGTGAAGATTGCCAATTGATCTGTGGTGGTGTCCTGGTTGGTTACAAGGGGGTAGTTTTATGTTTTCCTTAGCTATTTAAATTCGTTTTGTATATGGATTCTGTTTAATTTGGAATTCGAGTCCTAGTCGTGTCTGATTGTAGCTCTTTGAGCAGGGTATAAATGTAGACCCTAGGGCCTTGTAATGAGATATCTATCAATCAATCAAACACAAGTTTTTACTCATATTCTAGCATCTACTTTTTCGACGACTTCGTCATATTTTCATTTTTACTACGAGTTCTTAGGAATTCGTCGACTTAAGCTCGGTGTGTTCTCGAGTTCCGCGTGAATACCTCTTGGCCGTGACATCCGGGCGCATCGCTGTTGTCGGGACCAAAGTATTCGAGTTATCACCTTTGCCGATAGTAAGGTCAAATCGGCTGGCACGCCTTAACGTTTGAATCGGGTATTAGCCCTTTGTGTTTGCAGATCCGCTTTTGCACCAACAGGGGTGAACGCGCGTCATTGGATCAAACCGACCTAACAAGCGGTCGAAATGGCTCCTCAGAGGCGGTGGAGGAAGCTTCCAGAAGGGGAGACCAAACCCTAGCCACAGGGGGCCGGGCGGCGCTAGGGTGGGGCCGGCCGGCCCCACCTGGAGGTCTCTGCTAGTCCCCTTGCTCCGAGAGTCTTCTGGAGTCTTGCTGATCCCTCTGGTGTCCTCCTTCCATCACGGATAAGTTTCGTGGTTAATTGGCACTTAAATCCCTCTTTTCAGCACTTTCTGAAAATAATCCCTAGAAAACACAAATTATACAAAACTCGTGGAAATTGTCAGTGATAACCCAATTCTAGTAATTATTCAATTCTGGTGGAGAAATAAATGCTAACAAATTTGTAAGTTAACAAGTGTCAACAATTACCCCACACTTAGGCTTTTACTCGTCGCGAGAAAAAGGTTGGTTTTATCATACTGAGTAAAATATTAAATGCATAACTTGGAAATGAAATTATATAAAAACTGATCTAGTCATCATTTAGTGTGGAAATTTAAAGTGCTTATCATGAATTGTATAGTTATTGCAGAGTGGGATAGCTTTAAAATAGATTACTCTCTTACTTAAATTTTTTCTACTGGAGAGTAAGTGAAGTTCGCAAATAAAACATAGCTCCAACCTTCTCTTAATTGTAATGGCATCAATTATTGTGATATTAATTTGATATTATAACTAGAGAGGAAAATATCATATTCTTGGATCAAACAAATTATCCACTTCCTTAGCATATTATGTAGGAGGGACCTTGGGTACTCTTTATTTTTTTTTCAGATCGAGGTTCCGGACACTTGTCCCTTTTTATTTCCTCGTGATCTATCTTTTTGAGGTTTCAGACACTTGTCTCTTTTTATTTCCTCGGATTTCTTTATGAAGAGCACATGCCTCCTTCATAATAGTGCTTAAGAGAGTGTTATTATGTTTTTTATTTTATTTTTATGATACTAGGAATATGATAAATCTCTCAACCCAAGTCACAATAATTGAGTGATATTATTATTATTTGATTTCAATACAAAGAGAGGTGAAGCTAATAGTTTTTACCCTATTCAAAAGAAAATCTCCACAGACAAATTTTTAGGAATTGAATACTCATTATTTTTGCTATCTCTCTTTCCACAATAACTTAAGTAAACATGAAGTACTATAAATTTCACAACCATGACTTTAGAGAAGTGTTATACCATTTATTTTCAAGTCATGGATTAAATGGTGTTTCTTAAAAGTGTGTAATATAGAGATTTATGATTCAGATGACAATTCAAAGATAAAATATATGCTATTATAATTTAAATAACACAAACCTGACCGTGACCGAAGCGAGAGCGGAGATGAGTGAACAGGGCACCGGCCGGCCCCACCTAGGCGCCGGCCGGCCCCACATCTGGGTAGTGTGGGCCCTGCTTTGCTGTGCACGATCTTGGTTCGTTTGTATTCCGAATTACGCTACTTTTCTGACTGAATTTCCGTTTCGTGATTGAGATGTGCCTCCCCCACACTTATTTTCCTATATACTTTCCTACGTGATATGTGGAGACAAACACATACAAAAGAAATAGAGAATAGAGTAGATAAAATATAAGGCACTTTATTTATTCATGATGGTGGTAATTTAACAGACGCTTTAACGACTGAGCTAACGACTGCCCTAGCTCGATGGGCTTTGTCATAAGAAACCTTTATGACTCGACTGTCCTAACGAACTAGCCAAATCTAGCGAAATTGTGCCTTATTAATAGGTAACTGCGCAACTATGGCTGCCCTTTCTTGTTGAGGCCCTGAATTTCTTCATGAAGGGCTGCAATCTCTGCTTCAAGCTTATCTTTATCGCTCCTAAGGCTACGAATCAACTTGAAACTGATCCCTAACTGCTTGTCCATGCCTTCTGTAAGCTTGTCCCTTAGATTGTTGGACTTCTCCATCCCCCTGACAATGTCAGAGATGCCTTCAAGCTTTTTGTTGAGGGTGCGCAAGGTAGGAGCTGGCTGCTTGGAAACTTTTTCCAATGCCAGTGCTGATATTGCTCTCTTCCTCTTGGGCTTAGGCGGTGGTGCAATATGCTCAACATAGCATACTTCACTAAGGTTAGCATGAACGCCTTGGATAACCGGACGAGCGGTGGCGTACTTGGCACAGATCAGCTTCCCGTTCTTGTCGGTTTGGACCGACAAGAGCCGCTCGTTCTCTATGGGTTGAAGAAGCGGAGTACCTTTGGGGATAGCGACGTGCTTCCTATTAGCAATTCCTTGCAGCAATCGCCTTATAGGAGACGGATTAGATGGTTCTTGCACGTAGTAGGCTTGATCATAGCGCTGGGGTACCGTAGAGATGTGCTTTGGCGGTTGTTGACGGTCGATAACATCAACTTTTATTATAACTTTAAACCTGAAGGAGATCATGAATACTTTAACACCCAAAAATTGATTTCCAATTAATAGGAGTTAATTTGATTTATTTAAGTATTTTTGTGAGCATTTAAATCTAGCAAATAAATAATTTTGTGAAAATTAAAATTCATCATAAGTTTAGAAACTTGTTTATGCATTCATGCTGGAGCATATTTAAGTTTGGTGCTATGTGTTTGTTTTATTTCTAAAAGGATTTAAAATCCCTTTTCAAAAAAAATCTTTAGAAAACAAGGAAGAAAAAGGAAAGAAAATAGAAAAAAAGGGATAAAACCCTTCCTCTTGGCCGAAGGCCGGCTTCTCCTCTCTCTCGCCCCATTCCCTTCCCCTTCCCCCGTAGCCCAGCAGCAGAGCCGCGACCCAGCAACAAGCCAGGCTGCGCGCGCCCTCCCCTCCCTTCTTCCACCGCTGACGGCTGGGTCCCGCTCTCTTCTCTCACTGGCAGCACGGGCCCGCGTGGCAGCGACCCTCGTCTTCTTCCTCATGTATCCGGCGGGGATTCTCTCCCCCAAAGCATCCAATCCCGCAAAGCACGGGATTTCTTGCTTGTGGTTCCAACCGACGCCCTATAAAGCTCCCTCTCCACCCCGCAGCTCCCTTTTCGCATCCAAGTCATCCCAACCGAGCCCTAGGTTCGTGTTTCATCAGTTTTGGATCTCGCGGACTCCCTCTCTACCTCCCCCACGCGGCTACACTACTCCAGGCTCTCTCCAGCTGAAGGAAGATCCTAGGTGAGCTCGCGATCATCCCCGCTATCTCCTAGTGTGCTTGGTTCGTAGAATGGAGCCCTAAATCGTCGAGGCCATGAACTCCGGCGAGCTTGGCCTCCCAGTAATGGCGCACCGCCGTGGGAGCTCACCGCCGGCCGGCCCTTTACCCCGGTATCCCCCCTGTCGCGCTGTAAGCCGTCCATTTCAAGATCCACGGTGGCGATTAGAAGATACCCTTTCAGGGGTAAAACTTTGTTAAGAGACCCTGAGTTTCTTCACAATCAACCCGCGGTCCTTTACGTATTCCCCGTTTACGTTTTCAAATTGTAAAGACGTATTCTGGTTTGGCTTAGGTGAAAATATGTCTTCTGTTATTTACAGTTTTGCCATTAAAATTGATTTGGTCATAAAATACTCATTTTAACTCCGATTTGATCCATTCAAATTGCGTTAGGTTCGTATTTGCGAGCTCTGCATGTTAGTACCACTGTATCACCAGTTTGAAACTTTTTATTTTCGTGCTACTATTTAATTAATTATTATTCTATAGGAAATCTTGGAAAATTCATAACTTTACCGTTTTAACTCCGATTTTTGTGAACTTTACGTTTTTGTGATCGTAGCACTGCGTAGAATATTTGTGTAAACTTTTATCTTTGATTTACCACTATTGGTGTAACGTTCTAATTATAGCTTGTTTGCTTTGTGTATGATTGTCTCCATTGGAATATGTGTTGTTGATTGATGTTTCGGAATAGACGATGAGCCGTACGTTGGTGAGCAAGACCAAGCTTTTGACGACCAGCAGCAGGCTTAGGAGAGCTTTGATCAAGGCAAGTGTAACTTGGGACTATCCTTGCTGCCTATTCACTTTTAATACATATATCATATGCATGTGTCCACCTTGATGACCTTAGCAAAATCATAGATGATTGTTATCTTGAATTCCTTGATACCTATTTGGATGTGCATTTGGGTAGTTCTTGCTAGTGCTTGATTATAATCCATGATCTTGTAACATGAATATTTGGATATGTAACACCCTAGGTGTTAAACATGCACTTAGTCTCATAAACTCACTCATAAGCATCCTCATCAAGCATAGCATGAGCATAGCATCACAAAAGTATGGTAGCTTTTGAATTGTGATTTTATGTGATTAATTTAATTGAATTAAATTTGATAAAATTTGTAGGCTTGCTTTAAAATTGCTTGTAATGACCAAATAGGTTGGAATATGTTTTAGAAGAATTAAGAATATTTTTTGTGAAATTTTTGGAGCTTTAGAACTTGGAAAATGGATTTTATACAAAAAGCCCCAAAATGAATTTATTTAAAAACCTAGAACTAGTTTTGAGTTGCATTTCAAATTTTATTTGGAATTTGGAATTTCAGCTTAAACTAAAGTTGTAGAACTTTGTATTTGTGACAAATTTTGTTTTAGGAGCAAAGCCTGAAAAGGATTTTAAATGGGTCAAAATGAGCTTGGAAAAAATATTTGGAAAAAGAAATTCAAAAAAAATGGAATAGGGAAAGGGGGGCACTAGCCAGCCGCGACCTCGCTTCTGTCCCGCTGGCCGAAGCTGGCCCAGCCCGCGCATCACCCCCCTCCCTGCGCCCGCGCCCGCGTCCACGCGTGGATGGCCGCGCCGCGACGCCGTGGGGCGCCGGCAGAGTTTGGCCGCCGCGTGGCGCGCATGCGCCTGGGTGGACGCACCCTGGTCGGCCACCAGGTGTGCTTGACCGCGCCCGCCTCCGCCCCCGCTGCCAGATGCGCCCCTCCACTCGCTCTCTCACCCTCTCCTTCGCCCGCGCGCACCAGCAACCCGCGCCACCGCTCGCCATTGCCGCCTGTGCTCGGAGCTCCTTTCTCCGACAGCTCTGGCCTCCTCCCTCCAATCTGCGACGACCAGCGACTCCGCCTCGCCCTTCCGCACCCAGCGCTCGCGCTCAATCGCGCTCGGTAAGCCTAGCACGTCCGTTGGAGCTCACCGGAGTGAGTCGGAGCTCCAGCGACATCTCGGCTCGCGTGGTTCTCCCTCTCCTCTCCACCTTTGCCTACGTTTTCGAGCGCGTTAACTTCGCCTTGACATCAAGCACCGTTTCCCGTCGCTAGTTCACGTTCTACCGCAGCGTGATGGCTGGACCGCGGTGAGCAGCACCGCCGTGTCCGCCATTCTCGACGGCGAGGTAGCTCCGGTGCTTGTTAAGCGCCGAGAAGGGTACGATTAGGTTCGTCTTGTGCTCGGGAAGCCGTACGTGCTCTCGGGGTCACCGGAGACCTCACCCCCGGTGAGATCCTGGACGGTCTACGGTCGCGGACGCTCTGGGTGGCTAACGAGTGGGGTCGCTTGACCTGCGGGTCCCGCCTGTCAGCGCCTCTAGGAGTTGGGATCCGGGTGCACATAGCATTTTGAGTCGGTTTCGTTTTAAAAAGGTTTTCCAGAAATTGGTTTAAATAGTATTTAATTCATATCTTGAGATTTATGGCTCCAAAAATGATGAAATAAAATTTGATGTGCTCTATAAATCTAGATCTACAGTTTGGTGTAATTACATGTCATGGTTGTACAACTTTTCTATGGAAATATAATTATTCCATATTTTTGCTGATAATTAGAAAATGCATAGTAATTAGAAGATAAGTCAAAAAATGTGATTCTTGCTTTGTTAGCTTTGCATGGATGTTTAGTCTCTGGGAAAATTATATCACACAATATTTGCTATATAAATTAATTTATGATGATTTAAATGCTTGCATGGCAGTGGTTTATGATTTTTAATAAATAATTTGATCATGCAATTAATCTGGAATTTTTTGTGGATATTTTTTATGTTAGTAAGTAATTTATAAAAAATATGAAATCTGTTGTTTGACACTTGGTCATCAGTAGGGTATTTCTACTTAATTATATAGAATAAACTTGTGTTTTTGTGTAGGCTAAACTACCTGCCCAAATATTATGAAAAATTTGTGGTAGACTTGATAAGTAACCAGTGATCTACTGTAATTTTTATGGAATTTATTGTTGATCAGAAGTACATGCTACTGTTGTAGGCCTAATAATAATTAAATAAATTATACCTTGTTATACAGAAGATAAATGAAATGAGTTGTGTTTGGTGTATCTTTGAAGCATCATGTTAGCTTGCTGGTTAATAATGATAACAACTTGTAGAAGAGAATGCAATAGATGCTTAAATTGGTTGTATGTCCTTGGATGATGTTGACTACCTTGTAGAAATAATTTCTTATGTCACCTATGCACCATGTCATGATCATCTCGTATTGACTTGCATACGCGTTGCACCTCGGGCATCTTGCACTCCACTCATGAGCACACATGCATCATACAGGCTCGCAAGAGAACGAGGTGGGACCCAAGGAACAAGAGGAGACCCAGGAGCAGGAACTTCTGGGAGGACCAGAGCCGGAAGGAGAGCTGCAGGAGTGTCCGGACCACAGGCCTAGCACTTTCGAGAAAGGCAAGCCCCGGAGCATTCTAAGTCTCCCTAATCTCGCTAATTAATTTGTTTTATCATGATTGTTCTACTATGATGCATTTAAGTGATAGGAGTTGTTTGATACCGTTGATGCATATTTACTCCTTGATATCACCACCTGTTTATCTACCTTGTCCTATGTAGATAGGCTCGAAGTCTATGCTTAGCTTGCTTAGTACGGTAGAAGTCGAGTGATTTCCTGTCACCTGCGAGATATAGGTGGATACCTGAATGTTAGCTGTCAATGCTATTATGAGAAGTAACCAAGTGTGGGAATGAACTTGAGGCCGGGCAGGGTCTTATGGTGGTGTTGACCACAGTGCCCCTGCCTGTGTCGATTAAGGACCGATCATTGATGGCCCTCTTGTCATGTTGAAAGCATGCCCCACACTTAGCTAGAAGGATAAGTCGTTCCGACCGCGAAGCCTCACTACTAGAAATGTGTTAATCAATGACGAATCACTAATGACGTTAACTATTTTTGTCGTAGAACTAGGTCATTCGATGACGAAATTAGTAGCTTCGTCATGTTTGATAAGGGACGGAGCTTTGGTACGAAGAACAGTGATGGAAAATAGAATCAACGTCACTAAACAGTGAAACTAAATCGTCATAGATGGTCTGGCCAGTGTACCAGAGGGGTTGGGGTCCGACCAGTGGGTCCCATGTTCATGAGATGGCGCCATGGTCCCACCAGGAGGTCCCACCGTAGTGACGTGGCACGTGGTCCTACCGGTGGGTCTAGCAGTCCTGACATGGGCCCCACCCCGTTGACATGGTGACTGCGTCCCACCGGCGTGGTCCTGCTAGCGGGCCCCACATCGCTGACGTGGCCAGCGGGGCTGAAGCTGCTGCGAGGGCTCTCAGATTTTTATTTGGCAAAAAAACTTGCTCCCTGGGAGCTTCGAACCGGCGACTTGCTGCTACGGGAAGAGGTAGGTTACCACTAGACCACTCAGTCGGTTGTGTTGTAGTCTTTTTTGTTGTTTTATTTGTTTAGTTATTGAACCCACGAGTTGGGCTGGTGGTGATGTGAAGGCAGGCCCAACAACGAGAAGTGACGCAGAAGACAGACGCGAGGACGCGAGGTGCAGAGAACCCTCGCGCGAGGGCGATCGTGGCGGCCGGCTACGTAGCAGTCTTGCATCCCTTGATGATTGACGTCGTGCGTCCGCGGTGATTGACGCGTCCCCAGGTGCTCGTGGATCGACGCCGTGCATCCAAGCTAGCTGATCGGCGGCGAGGCTTCCAGGTGATCGACGTGCGTCCCCAGGTGATCCTCTTGCCCTTCTTCTTTATTTTTTTTTTCTTTTTCCTTTCTCCTCGTTTTTGTTATTATTATTATTATTATTATTATTATTATTATTATTATTATTATTATTATTATTATTCAGATTTAGCAGCATTAGTTTCATGAGTGCGTGATCTGACCTGAGTTTAGTACTATTTGGCAAATGTATGTACTGTTTTTTTGGACTTTGTCCGTTCTAAATAAGCTGTTCAAATCTGCATAATCATTAAAATTAATTGACTAAATAGTGAATATATAATCATTAAAATTTCATCACGGTGCACATAATGTGACGCCAATTCAATGACGAATACGATTTCGTCACAAAGTCGTCACAAAAAATTTCATGTGACGAATGTGGGGTCTTCAGTGACAAAAGGGGATCGTCATTGGTAAACACATCTGTAGTAGTGCCTGAACACTATCCGGACCCGGAGTCGAGCCGCCATGCGTTGTATTGGTGATAGTTGAGGAGAACGACAAGGGCGCGGCGCGCAACCTTGGTATAACTTGGATACCTCGGTCGCCAGAACGGTCCTCGGGTACTGACGGTGCCTGCCGAACCCGCGATTTGATCCTGGATAGTGTAATATGGTGATCTCTAGCTCACTTGATCAGTGAGTGTGGTTTGTGTGAGGAATAACTCGCCAGCTGGTTAGAAATCGATTCGAATCGCCATCGCTCCTGGTGAGCAGTTGACTTGAGCTTCGTGCTCGTAGTAAGGACTATGAAACACTTGGGTTATGATGAGAAATGACTTGTGAATGCTATGATAAGATACTATCATACCACAACACTTGTTTGCAATAGTACAGGTGCAAACCTAGATGATAGGTAATAATACCGAACCTGAGCTAATTAAAGAAGAAGGGAATTGTTAGGATATATTTCTAGTTGGGTAACGCTTTTATGCAAAAGGTTTCAGCTACCCCACTATACAGCCTTCATGATCCTTGAAGAGTCTTTTATTTTTGGTTTATGATGGGTAAGTCTAGCTGAGTACATTCTCGTACTCAGGGTTCCATTCCCATGTTGTTTTGCAGATGGTCAGATGTACTATGGTTATTGCATTCACTACTTGTACCCAACAATGGGTGATGACTAGACCAAGGGCGATGGTCACTCTACCTCCTCTTTTGCTGTTGTGGGAATGATCAAACTATGGCACTATATCAGACAAGTGTGTGTGTTATTTTAAGGCTATGAGGCTTCCGCTACTCTTGAACTTGGTTTGTAATAACTTTAAGTGAACTTCGATGTATTCGCTGAATGTTGTGAACTGAATGTAACTATGGATGGTGACCGCTGAACTTATTACGATATTGGCTGTATGTATAAGTTTTGGTTTGAAATCCTTCGAGATTTCACGGACTACCGGGATTATATGGGATTAAGCTTGATGGTTCGACTTTGCAAATGGTCACTATTAGGCTTAATCTCTTATAATTTGGGTGGTTCTGTTACAGGATATACAATAAACAATAAAATAAGCTTTCTAGCAACTTGAACCTAAAGGGTGGAAAGAACTCTAGCTTTTGCTAGATTGATCTTGACCCTCCGTAAGGACTTATCCCTTGGCTATAAGCTGGGACAACTCGTCCAACCAGGAGGGCTATATGGCTCTGGCTTAAGCTTGGTATGAAGACCTTATCTAGCTTGTTAGAGGTTACCCGAAAGGGCTCTAGAAGGGCTTGCCGTTTTGGGTATAGTGTGGCCTCTGTCCTTATGTGTATAGGCTGCGAGTCATTGTGCCATTTGGAAGGGGGGCTCTATATCTGCACACCCGGGAAACCTTGCGGCCCTAACTTATTAGATGAACTTTTGAAAGGCTTCATAGTGATCCCTGCTGACCTCCCTAGGAAGGGGGTTAAGAGACTCGTGACCTCGGGCAAAAGGGTAAATCATGACTCATGAGTAAAGATGTACAACCTCTGCAGAGTGTTAAATCTGGTATACTAGCCGTGCCCACGGATACGGGCGGCCTGGAAAACTGACGAAATAGATGGACACTGATGAACATGATTAATGATGATAAATGATGGTTTATTATGTTGTTTATATGTGTTATTCTTAATTCTTGTATACATTGATCATGTGGTTATGCGATTTAATTATGCTACCATGACATTTGCTATCTAAATATAAACATGCTATCTACATATAAAAGCTAAATGCAGTCAAACTAGTGTCAGCTTATTGAGCCTCATGAACCCCTGATTATACTTGTTGAGTATGATATGTGCTCACTCTTGCTATTTCACAACACCTTAGGATATGTTAATGAAGATGACTGGAATGAGGACTACCATTATGTGTAATAGGCTTGGAGTCAACCAGTCGATCGTGTCCCTGTGTGGTGCTTCCGTCGAGAGTATCTTTATTTGTTTGAGACTATGTAATAATTACTATTCCGCTATGTAATAAACATTGTTATGGTATTATTTGAGATTTGTCAACTTATGTGTGCGACTGTTTGTGGGGCGCACATGTGTCGAGGGTATCAGTAAGGGGTACCCTCAGCGATGCGCATTATGAGATTGCCCGTACGCAGGTTGAGACCCTCAATTCGACGCTCTAATCTTACGTATGCGCCGCCATCGACCAGGCGTCGAGCGCCGGTTACCGTCGAAGACGGAAATAGCGTCGAGCGAATCGATCAGGCGTCGAGCGCCGGTTACCGTCGAATACGGAACAGGCTCACGCGAACCAGGGGGCGTCGAGCGCAAGGACGCCGTCCGCCGCCTGACGCGCGCACGCGGGCCGGAGCATTAAATGTGCCTGATGCTTCCCCACCTAACACACAGGTCACGGGAGGCGTGATATGGAACAGGCTTCCGTCCCATCAATCTTTTTGCAGCTTTCCTGCCGAACGACCCAGGGCCTGGCAGGGCGCGGGAAATAAGGATGGGACGTCTAATCGGGACCCCCTCGAGACGTATAAAGTCAGCGCTCCGGATATCAACACAATGTACGGGGTCTGACCCTCGACCAGACAGAGATCCTTCCAGGGGACGGGTTGGGCGTCGACTGACTACATCCCAACCACTCCGCCGGATTTGCCGCCGGATCGTACAAGCGTGCACCCGTCGAACCAATCCAAGACGGCGCGCAGAGCAGAATGCAGGGGCACGCGTGATCATCACCAGGCTATTAAGACGGGACGGCTCGAGGTCATGCCGATACGGAAGCCTCGAGTAGGTCAGCGCTCCATGCTGCTATCGACTCCTATTCTGACGCCTATACATGTACCCTGGGTCTCTCCTTGGAGCTATAAAAGGAGGGACTCAGGAATAGAACGGGACAACACCACGCTCATACGTAGTAGAGCTCCACTCTTCATACCGCGCTTGTATTCACCCCTGTACAAGCACTTAGGTGCAAGATAATACAAACTCTCTCCCCCCCCCACTGGACGTAGGGCCTTCTCTTGCCCGAACCAGGATAAATCTTAGTGTCTTCTTGCATCACCATCTGGGAAAGGGAGCACGCATACAAATTTACTCGTTGGTGTGACCCCCCGTGGGGAAAACACCGACAATTGGCGCGCCAGGTAGGGGTCCTGCATGTTTTTTCATCGATTTCCCACTCCTTTCCAGATGGCCACTCTTGCCTCGCCGTTTCCGCGCTCCACGGTGATTTGGTTTGGGAGTCTCGAGTTCATGTCTACGGGCTCCGGCTTCGACATGATCTTGCTCTCAGTCAGAGGACCGGGAGGAGCCCGCGTTGCGCCAGCACGGTTGAAGGCCCCGAGACGCCCTCACCACCACACCTCCCCGCCTAAGAAGAGGCGCGGACAGCACCACCGCGGCCCCTCTGCCTCATCACGACCAACAACTCGTGCGAGGTAGGAAGTGGGCCGCAAGTCGGCAGCACCGTGTGGCGGAGCAACAAGCGCGACGACTCAGCACCGCGCAACGACGGGAGGGGACGCGTCTCGCGCGCTCTCCCCCACCGCTGCTAGGCTACTTCCACACGGGTTGTTCACTCCAAGAGTGGCACTGCCATTCAGATTGGACAACGCCGTGGCGTCGCTCGCTAGAGCGATATGCCCAAACGCCCGGACGTACGTGGAAAGACCAACGGTCCTCCCACATGGCTCGGAAGCGCAGCGGCCAGCGTCCGAGCTGCCGGACCTTTCCCGGGTACGAAGCCTTCGTCGTCTAGGCCCTGGACGTTACACGATCACCTCCCTCAGGCAGCGATTGCTGGAGGAGGGGCGTGGGTGTTTCTACGCCGCCGAGCCAGACTCCGGCTCCGAGACTGATAGCTACGACCCTACGAGGGAATGCTATCACATCGACGGAGTGGTAGAAACTACCGATGAGACACAGGATGCCGCTGCGGGCGGTCAAGCCCCCGCGGCACGAGAAGACCCCAGGACGCCTGGGAACGACGGACAAGTCGACCCCCCTCCGCAGGAAGATAGAACCGCGCAGCTCGCGCAGCTGCGGGAGCTCAAGATGAAGCTCGACGAAGACCGCGAGCGCCTCGTCCTGCTCGAGCAAATCCTCGAGCAAGACCTGCCCTACCCGCCGGGCGGAAGTGTCTGCAGACGCGCTCGAGAGGTACATCGTCAGATCGTCGGCAACGCAGAGCCAGAGCAACCTGTCAGCCGTTTCCCTCGAGCAGGCCAGAATGTAGTAGCAGCAACGATGTTACTGCGTAACATGCCAGAGCCGTCGAATTCCCAGGCCCGACGCATTCGAGATGAGGTACAGACATTGCTCCAGGTGGCGGCAATTCAACAAGCCGAAAGCTCGGCATCTCGACGACGAGGAGCTGCCACTGAGAAGCGCGACGAACAGCCTCAAAACAAAAAGGAGGTGTCAGTCCATCAACAACCTCCTCCTCGAGGCAGAAAGACCGCTCTCATCCTCCCCGTCGACAATCAGCGTCGACACGACGCGCGGCACGACATCGAAGAAAATCGACGCCGCCGGCACGGAGACGCGGAAGAGCGCGGTTACAGCGCGCATCGCGGCGGGAGATACGACAGCGACGAGGACCGGGTGGCCCCTGAGCCACCGGGCCCACGGGTGTTCAGCAGGGCGATCCGCAGCACGCCCCTGCCCAATCCATTCCGACCCCCGACCAGCATCGCGAAGTACAATGGAGAGACCAAACCAGAGTTATGGCTGGCCGATTTTAGGCTCGCCTGTCAGCTAGGTGGCGCTCGAGGTGACGATCGAGCCATCATCAGACAGCTACCCCTTTTCCTCTCCGACACCGCCCGTCGATGGCTCGAAGAACTTCCAGCAAATCAGATTCACGACTGGGTTGACTTGGTAAAAGTTTTCGAGGGTAATTTCAAAGGAACCTACATACGGCCTGGGAACTCGTGGGACCTCAGCAAGTGTAAACAGAAGACAGGAGAAACTCTCCGAGAGTATGCTCGACGCTTCTCAAAGCAGCGCACTGAGCTGCCGCACATTCCTGACCACGACGTCATCTTGGCATTCGTCTCGGGCACCACCAGCCGAGACTTGGTGCGGGAGTTAGGTCGTAATCGACCTCAGACCGTCGACGAGCTGATGGACGTAGTAGCCAACTACGCGGCAGGGGAGGAGGCAGTCGACGCCTTCTTCAGCCCTGAAGGAAGAAAAGGCAAGCAGCCCATCGATGAAGATGGGACCCCCAGTCGAGGCCTCAAGAAAAATAAAAAGAAGCAGAAGGCACGGCTGTTCCACCGGGAGGATTCCGATGACAATCTTGTCGCCGCCATGGATCGAAAGAAACCTCGAGGTCCTCCGGATGGAGGCATCTTTGACAAGATGTTGGAGGAACCGTGCCCTTACCATAAGGGAGGCGCCAACCACAAGCTCAAGGACTGTCGTATGCTGAGAAAGCATTTCGACGGTCTGGGGTTCAAAAAAGATGCGCGTGACGACTCCAAGAAAGAGAAGGGTGGCAGCAAGGAGGACAACAAAGATGACGACGGCTTCCCCGCCGTCCACGATTGCTACATGATCTACGGCGGGCCCTCGACTCAATTAACCACGAGGCAGCGCAAAAGGGAGCGTCGCGAAGTCTTTGCGGCAAGAATGGCGGTGCCCCAGTACCTTAGCTGGTCAAGCACTCCTATCACTTTCGACCGAGAGGACCACCCCGACAAGGTAGTCGCCCCAGGCGTCTACCCGCTCGTCGTCGACCCCATCATCATCAACACCTGGCTCTCGAAAGTGCTGATGGATGGTGGCAGCAGCCTCAACATCATCTACCTCGAGACCCTCGACCTCCTCGGCATAGATAGAGGGAAGCTCCAACCAAGTGCCGGCGGTTTCCATGGCGTCGTGCCAGGAAAAAAGGCACTGCCAGTAGGTCGAATTGACTTACCGGTCTGCTTCGGCACGGCGGCCAACTTCAGGAAGGAGACCCTCACCTTTGAGGTGGTTGGGTTCCGAGGCACGTACCACGCCATCATCGGGCGCCCGGGCTACGCCAAGTTCATGGCTATACCCAACTACACCTACTTGAAGCTGAAGATGCGCGGTCCCAAAGGCGTCATCACTGTCAGTTCCTCCTTCGAGCACGCGTACGAGTGCGACGTCGAGTGCGTCGAGTACGGGGAGGCAGTCGAGAGCTCCACCGAGCTCGTCGCGAAGCTCGAGGCCCTGGCCGCTGAGGCTCCAGAGCCTAAGCGCCACGCGGGCAGCTTCGAGGCGGCGGAAGGAACCAAGAAGATCCCGCTCGACCCCAACAACTCCGACGGCAAAGTGCTAACGATCAGCACCGACCTCGACCCCAAATAGGAAGCTGTGCTCGTCGACTTTCTCCGTGCAAATGCTGACATGTTTGCATGGAGTCCCTCAGACATGCCAGGCATACCGAGGGAAGTCGCCGAGCACTCCTTGGAGATTCGTGCCGGTTCCAAGCCAGTGAAGCAGCGGTTGCGCCGATTCGACGAGGAGAAGCGCAGGATCATTGGCGAGGAAGTCCACAAGCTTTTGACGGCCGGATTCATCAAGGAGGTTCATCATCTCGACTGGTTAGCAAACCCTGTATTAGTTAAGAAAAAGAATGGGAAAATGAGGATGTGTGTTGATTATACTAGTCTAAATAAAGCATGTCCAAAAGTTCCTTTTCCATTGCCACGTATTGATCAGATTGTCGATTCTACCGCGGGATGTGAAACCCTTTCTTTCCTCGATGCATATTCTGGTTACCACCAAATAAAAATGAAGGAGTCCGACCAGCTCGCGACCTCTTTCATCACACCTTTTGGGATGTATTGCTACGTGACCATGCCATTTGGGCTTCGAAACGCGGGAGCCACGTACCAACGTTGCATGCTCCACGTATTTGGCGAACACATAGGGTCAACGGTCGAGGCCTACGTCGACGACATTGTCGTCAAGTCAAAGCGACGAGGGGACCTAATCCAGGACCTCGAGATTGCTTTTAGCTGTCTACGCGCCAACCGGATCAAGCTCAATCTCGAGAAATGCGTTTTCGGTGTGCCTCGAGGCATGCTCCTAGGCTACATCATTTCGCAGCGCGGCATCGAGGCCAACCCCGAGAAAGTCTCGGCCATCACAAGAATGGGGCCGATCCGAGACATCAAGGGTGTGCAGAGAGTCACGGGATGCCTGGCGGCTCTGAGCCGTTTCATCTCGAGACTAGGAGAAAAGGCACTACCATTGTATCGACTCCTGAAGAAGGTCGAGCGCTTTTCTTGGACCCCCGAGGCCGAGGAAGCACTCGAAAGGCTGAAGAAGACGCTGACCTCGGCACCAGTCCTGGTTCCACCTCAACCTGCAGAGCCGCTGCTCCTCTACGTTGCATCGACGACCCAGGTCGTCAGCGCGGCGGTAGTGGTCGAGAGGCAGGAGGAGGGACATGCGCTACCAGTTCAGAGGCCAGTATATTTCGTCAGCGAGGTGCTTTCGGAGACCAAAGCACGTTATCCCCAAATCTAGAAGCTGATCTATGCAGTAATCCTTGCCCGCCGTAAGCTGCAGCACTACTTCCTTGGCCACCCCATCATGGTGGTCTCGTCTTTCCTTTAGGCGAAATAATCCAGAGCAAAGAGGCCACGGGAAGAATAGCAAAATGGTCGGTCGAGCTCATGAGTGAGACTCTCACTTATGCGCCTCGCAAGGCCATCAAATCGCAGGCCCTGGTAGACTTCGTTGCAGAATGGACGGACTGCCAGCTTCCACCGACTCAGGTCCAGGCGGAGCTGTGGACGATGTATTTTGATGGGTCACTCATGAAAACCGGGGCCGGAGCCGGCCTGCTGTTCGTCTCACCCTTGGGAGTCCACATGAGGTATGTAATCAGGATTCATTTTGCCGCGTCTAACAATGTCGCAGAATATGAGGCCCTCGTCAATGGTCTCAAGATTGCCATCGAGTTAGGAGTCCGACGCCTCGACGTCCGAGGCGACTCCCAGCTCGTCATCGACCAAGTAATGAAAACCTCGAGCTGCCACGACCCGAAAATGGAAGTGTACTGCTAAGAAGTCCGTCGACTCGAGGACAGATTCCACGGTCTCGAGCTTGTCCATATCGCCCGACGCTACAACGAGGCAGCCGACGAACTCGCCAAGATCGCATCGACCAGAGGCACAGTGTCGCCTGATGCATTCTCAAGAGATCTTCACGAACCATCCGTCGACCTAGGCACGGGGGCTGGCGTCGACGCCACCCCCGCCCAACCAACCAATGCTGTCGATACGCTCTTGATGGTGGAAGAGGTGATGGAGATAGAACAACGGCCAGGTCGACCGTTCGACTGACGCACGCCGTTCCTCGACTGCCTAATCCGCGGCGAGTTGCCAGAAGACCGGTCAGAAGCTCGTCGTATCGCTCGACGGGCCAAGTCATATGTGATCTATGGCGAAGATAACGAGCTGTATCGGCGAAGCCCGACGGGGGTCTTACAGCGTTGCATCACCGTAGAAGAAGGCCAAAAACTCCTCGAGGACCTACACTCGGGGGCTTGCGGCCACCATGCTGCTCCGCGGACCCATGTAGGGAACGCTTTTCGACAAGGTTTCTACTGGCCGACGGCCGTGGCGGATGCCATCGAGCTCGTATGCTCGTGTCATGGGTGCCAGTTCTATGCCAAGCAGACGCATCTGCCCGCCCACGCTCTTCAGATGATCCCCATCACCTGGCCGTTTGCGGTGTGGGGGCTCGATTTAGTAGGACCTCTACAAAAGGCAAAAGGAGGGTACACCCATTTGCTGGTGGCCATTGACAAGTTCTCCAAATGGATCGAGGCTCGACCCATCACCAACATCCGCTCCGAGCAGGCTGTCCTTTTCTTCACCGACATCATCCATCGGTTTGGGATCCCCAACGTCATCATCACCGACAACGGCACTCAGTTCACCGGCAAAAAATTCTTGGACTTCTGCGATCAGCATCACATCCGTGTGAACTGGTCTGCAGTAGCCCACCCTCGAACTAACGGCCAGGTCGAGCGTGCCAATGGCATGATTTTGCAGGGACTGAAACCGAGGATCTACAATCGATTGAAGAAATTCGGCAAGAAATGGGTCGAGGAGCTTTCCTCAGTCCTATGGAGCCTTAGGACAACACCAAGCTGGGCCACAAAGTACACCCCGTTCTTCATGGTCTACGGCTCTGAAGCTGTCCTCCCCACAGACCTCAAGTATGGGTCACCTCGACTGAAGGCGTACAACGAGCAATCAAACAAAGAGACTCAAGAAAACGTGGTCGACCAACTCGAGGAGGCTCGAGACATGGCCCTCCTCAACTCTGCCAGATATCAGCAGAAGCTTCGACGCTACCACGACAAGCATGTGCGCAAGAGGGACCTCAACGTAGGCGACCTTGTCCTACGACGCCGGCAAAGCAATCAAGGACGCCACAAGCTGACTCCACCTTGGGAAGGCCCGTATGTGGTGGCCGAGGTCCTTAAGCCGGGAACGTACAAGTTGGCGGACGAAAAGGGGGCAATCTTCACCAACGCATGGAACATCGAACAGCTACGTCGATTCTACCCCTAGAAGTCCTAAACTTACGTTCCTACATTTTGTACCAAGACTTTGTAAACGAACGCATGAATAAATAAAGTCTTTCCCTCGAGCGACTTCTTTTTGTGCCGAAAAGAGTTACAAGTCATAGTCTCGACATTAAAAGGGGATGCCGACCATGACCCATCATAGTCAACACCCCCTCGGGGGCTACCAGGGGGACGACCCCCCCCAAACGTCGACAAAGCCAAAAAACTTTCAACTTTCTTTTCTTATTTAGTAAACCTTGCGCGGTTCGAGTAACAGAGGCGCCTCGAGCCCCTCAAAGGCCGAGGGACAACGAGCCAGAGAACTCCTACGCCCCCGGGCTACGAAAACTCTACTCACTTCCTCACCATTGAGGTGATCAAGGTTGTTTCCGACGAAAGATTCAGCAGGGGGTATGAACGTAGGAACAAAGAGAAATAAAAGGACCTCGAGCGGAAAGACAAATAAGCATTTAACAATTACAAAAAGACACTGTATCACTTAGCAACAGAATTAACAAAATATCATACAAGGGGCCCCAGGCGCCCTGAGCAGGCTCGCAGGCCTCAGTCCGCGGCACGATCCTCACCGCCCTCACCTCCGCCTAAGCTAGTCTCAGGAGGGAGCACCTCAGGCTCAAAAAGCCTAGCCAGCCTTTCCCCAGGAGCCTCCGCGTCGTCGATCAAGGCATGGAGCCTCTCCTCGTTCTCCGCGTCGGTCTTGGAGATGTCGGTAACGAAGCCGTGAGACACCACCTCCATGTCGTAGGAGAAGCCCGAGCAGACAACCGCCATCGCCCGCTTCACCCCGATGTGGAGGGCATCCCGCACCCGATCTCGCAGCGTCGCGCCTATGTAGCACAGCTGGTCGACCAGGGCGTCGCCTCGAGCGTCCTCCCTCAACTCATCCATAGGCTCGACCTCCCAAGAGGTCGAGAGATCACTTATTGCCGTCCGAACTCGACGGTTCAAAGCAACCTCCGCCTCGAGCTGAGCCTTGGCGTTGCGAGCCTCGGCTTGGGCGGCCAAGAGTTCGCCCTTGAGCCCTGTAAAGGCCAATACAAAGAGACCTTAGGAAAAACCAAGCACACCTCGGAAAAAGAAATCTGATAGAGGAAACATACCGCGTACGGTCTCCTCGAGGGCCGTGTTCTCGCCGACAAGCCTGGTGTTGGCCCCTTCGATCTCTTTGTTGGAGCGTGCCAGCTCGGTGTTGGCAACGCGGAGATCCTCGATCACCTTGCCAGCCTGAACAATGGCCCCACTCTTCTCCAGCAATTCTCCCTTCGGACGCTCGACGTCGTTAGAGAGACTGCGGGATCGAGCCCGCTCCGCCTCGAGATCTTCGAGGGCCTTCTTCTTGGCTTCCTCCGCGGTGCCCCTGGCGACCTCGCCGTTCACTTGCTCCACCTTCATCTTTCGGAAGGACTCTCGGAGAGAGTACAGGTCGGATTTAAGGAGGCCCTTCTCCTTGTCCAGATCCGCGATAACGCTCTTGTAGGACAAGGCCTCCTCCCGGGCTCTGGACGCGGCCTCCTCAACCGTCAGAGCCCTCTCCCGCAGCAGCGTCGTCTCCTCCTCCGCCCTCCTTGAGGCCTCTCGAGCCTCGGCCAAGGCAGCCTCCCTCGCCTTCTTCTCCTCCTCGAGTGCTATGAGATCCTTATAAGCTTTAAGGAGCTTTTCCTGCGACTCGAGGAGTTGATCCTTGAGGAGGGGAAGCTGCTCCGAGCCGCCTCTCGTGGCGTGTATGAAACTGGACTTGATGCGGGAGGTCTCTTTCATGTCCTGCGAACCAAGGGTCGAATGGTTAGAACACGAAAACCAAAAGGCACCACAAGGATTGATGTTCGAAAAGCACTTACGAAATAAGCCGGGCCGAGCCCGTTGTTGATAACGTCTGCGAGGAGCCCCACCACGTGCTTCATCCAAAGGCGGAGCTCCTCGACGTGTTCCCACTTCTCTGCCTCCTTCCGATCGTCGAGGAAGATGTTAGGCTCAGACGGGTCGTGGGAGGCCCGGATGCGGATGCGATCGGGGCACCAGTGCTCCATCTCCCGGTCGGCCCGCGCCTTTATGCCGCGGATGAGATCCTCGACGGTCTCGAGGGAGCCCCCATGGCGCAGGAACAGGTCGACAAGGCACGGGAACCGCCCGTCGTCGTCCACCGTCTTCCAGGTACCGTCCTTGGTCCCCGACGTCCCGACCTCATCCTCTTCAGAAGGGAAGCGGTCCTCCCACGCCCGACGCTCCCGGAGGAACCCTGTGGCGATCCCGTCCATGCCGTAGATCGTCCTCTTGATCTCGGACTCGGGGTCGGTGGGGGTGCGCATCATGCAGGCGAGCGCCACCACTCCATCCGCTCGCCCCGGCTCTGCCCGGATCGCGGCAGGTGCCCCCGGGAGGAGCCACGCTGGGGTCGGGGGGACGTACACCGGCAGATCCTCTTCCTGCTGAGCCGGACCTTGGGGCGGGGGTTCGAGCAGTCCCTCCTCTTGGCCCCCCTGCTGCTGCTGCTGTTGCTCCTGCTGCTGTTGCTGCTGCCCCTGCTGCCCCTGCTGCTGCTGCTGTTGCTCCTGCTGCTGTTGCTGCTGCTCCTGCTGCTGTCGCTGCTGCTGTTGCTGTTGTTGCGCCTCACGCTCCTGCGGATGCCGCGCCGCCTCGCGCTCCCGCTGTTCATCCTCCTCCTTCTTCTTCTTCTGCTCCTCGAGGGTGCGGAGGCCGGCGGGCTAGGGAGTCGACCCCGCGACGTGGGGGGTCGACGTTTCCTCCTCCATAGGGCGGGCACCCCCAGAAGCTTCGTTACCATCAGACATATCGCTGATGGTAATGGGTTCCCCCTCGACCCCCAATCTAGGGGGCTCGGGGGCTCCCTCTGACGCTTGCGTCTGGGGCGCCTCATCACAAGTCGGCGGCGACGGAGTAGGCGCGGGACGAGACGGAGCCCTCTCGACGCTGGCTGGAGGTTGGGAACTGGAGAAGCCTACAAAACAAAGGGTAAAAAGGTCAGACATTTTAATAACCGACACAAGAACATCGCAAGGCCCAGAAATAAACTACGAACCTGGTTCCTTGGAGGCGGCGCCCGTTTTGAGCCTCTTTGCCATGGATGGCTGGGCCTGCTCGAGGGTCCGCTTTAGCCTGAGAAAAGATCGGTTTATGAGAAAAGATCGGCAGAGGGACAGGAAAACAGAAGCCACAACATTGAAAGGGCTTACCCCACAGGGAGAACAGCTCGCCTCCCGCCGCCCCGACTAGCGGGCCTCGAGCCACCCCGCGTCAGGGCTCCAGGTCCCTCGAGGGCAGGCGCCGGCCTAGGCGCGTCGGTTCCCGCCTGACGGGCACCGGGACTGGCGCTCCTGTGGCCGGCCTCTCCTTTCTCGGAGGCCGCGGCGCGACCGCGAGTCAGTGGCCCCTTCGCCTGGGGCCTAGCCTGACCGCTCTCTCTGGGCGCCGGGGGAGGGCGCGGTGCGTCTCGACCCGTCTTGGGCGCAGGAGGTGTGTCGGCCCGGGGGCGATGAGATCCACTCGGACCCTCCCTTGACGTCTCCGTCCGGGGGGCATCGACGTCGCCTCGAGACGGGCCCTCGAGGATCCGGTCGAGACGTGACGCCATCCCCTCGGAATCATCGCTGTCGTCGTCATCGTCGTCATCATCGTTGGGGGATTCCTCCTCAGGCTCCCCCCTCTGCCTGGATTTGGCCCGACGTGCCTCTAATGCTTGACGGTCGAGGTTCTTCTTCTTCTCCCCCTTCTTGGCAGAGTCCTTGGCGGACTTTAGCTTTTCGGCGGATTGGCGCCGTTTATCACGATCGACCCCGTCCTCCTTTACCGGGGGCCTCGAGGACCGGACGTCGATCCGTCCCTGTCAAAATGAAGGCAGACTTAGAAAAGAAAAGGAGAGGGGAAGAAAAGGAACCCGGAATCGAGGTTGCGCGCAAGAAGAAAACATACCAGATCGATCGAGTCGGCATCTGGCCTCATGGGGAAGCCGTTAACATGCTCCGGCTGAAAATCACTGGCAATTGCAGCCCTGACTCGAGCCGCAACCTCGTCATCCGCCGGAGCCTCGTTGGACATCCGGCACGCCTCGAGGTCCCGAGATGGAACGCCGGGGCCCATCTCATCCATCCTCAACGGCCGAGACATCAAAGGGAGAACTCTCCGGTGATGAACGGCCGAGAGAACGAGGGCGGCGGTCAAGCCCTCCGAACGCAGCTTCTTCATGACGTCGAGGAGGGGGTCGAGCCGAGATTGGTGAGCTTGGACGACGCCGTACGTCCAATTCTCCGGTCGCTCCGTGATCAAGCGCCCGGTATAGGCGGGCAGCAGGCCATCGTCATTCCTCAGGTAGAACCATTGGGAGTCCCAGCCGGCGTGGTTAGTCGACAGTCCCACCGGGATGTACTCGCGCGGCCTCTCCGACTTCCCCGTCTTCAGCACGAGATTGAGGCAACCCGCCCGCACAGGTTTCCTCACGCCGGTGGTCCTAGTGGGGGCGTTGAAGAGCTCGCCCCTGTAGAGATGGAGCCATAGCTCCCAGTGCAGCATCATCCCCAAGTAGCCCTCACACACGGCGGCGAAGACCGCCGCGACGGTGATGGCGTTCGGGGAGAAGTGCTGGAGCTCCACCCCGTAGTGGAAGCAGAGGGCCCGCATGAAGCGACTCGGGGGAGCACCCAGGCCATGGCAGTGGAACTTGGCAAACGATACCACGTAGCCCTCGGGCGGCTGGGGCTCCCTGTGACTCGCCGGCGGCGCGATCCACTCTGGCGACGACAGTGAGGCCGGGCGTTCTGAATTCCACGCCGATACAGTGTCGTAACGTCACCCGCCTAAAAAGACGCGCCCAACGGGCAGAAAGGCGAACCGTCATGGCCACTTCCTTCCCTTGTAAGCCAAGGGGCGTACCTGCGAGAGTCTCGAGAGGTCGATGGCTGGCCCGCCGAAAGGGTTCGACAGTCGATCTCGAGCGCCAGAGTCAGGGATCCCCAGCGAGCGGTCGAAGATCAAGGCCCGCCTCGAGGACTCGCTGGCGATGTTCAAGGTAGGGTCGAGACAGTCGAGAGGAATCCCCCGACGGGAGGCATCGAGCCGCCGGTCTCTATCGAATGTGTCGAGGGTATCGGTAAGGGGTACCCTCAGCGATACGCATTATGAGATTGCCCGTACGAAGGTCGAGACCCTTAATTCGACGCTCTAATCTTACGTATGCGCCGCCATCGACGGTCGCAGCCTCGAAGACGGAAATAGCCTCGAGCGAATCGGTTCAGGACTCGAGAGACGACTGCCGTCGATGACGGAAGCGGGCTCGAGCGAACCGAGAGGTGTCGGGCGCGAGGACACTGTCCGCCGCCCAACGCGCGCACGCGAGCCGGAGCATTAAATGCACCTGACGCTTCCCCACCTAACACACAGGTCATGGAAGGCGTGATAGGGAGCAAGCTTCTGTCCCATCATTCTTTTTGCAGCCTTCCCACCGAACGACCCAGGGCGTGTCAGGACGCAGGAAACAAGGATGGAACGTCTAATCGGGACCCCCTCGAGACACCCAAGGTCAGCGCTCCAGATACCAGCATATTACACGGCGTCAGACCCTCGACCAAACAGGGCCCCTTCCTAGGGACAAGTTGGGCGTCGACTGACTTCATCACAGCTACCCCGTCGGGTCCGCCACCATACCGTACAAGCATGCGACCTCAGAACCAGCACAAGGCGGCTGGCAGGGCAGAACACAGGAGCAC
The DNA here is from genome assembly GCF_000003195.3 of Sorghum bicolor. Taxonomy (NCBI): domain Eukaryota; kingdom Viridiplantae; phylum Streptophyta; class Magnoliopsida; order Poales; family Poaceae; genus Sorghum; species Sorghum bicolor. The sequence continues at coordinate 31,828,357 of NC_012870.2, read as the reverse complement.
GCGTAATCATCACCGAGCTATCAAGATGGGACGGCTCGAGGCCATGCCGTACGGAAGCCTCGAGTAGGTCAGCGCTCCATGCGGCTATCGATCCCTACTCTAACATCTATGCATGTACCCTGTGTCTCTCCTTGGAGCTATAAAAGGAGGGACTCAGGAATAGAAGAGGGGGAGATCACAACACAAGAACACACACACATACGTAGTAGAGCTACACACTTCATACCACGCTTGTATTCGCCCCTGTACAAGCACTTAGGTGCAAGATAATACAAACTCTCTCCCCCCGCTGGACGTAGGGCCTTCTCTTGCCCGAACCAGGATAAATCTCAGTGTCTTCTTGCATCACCATCCGGAAAGGGGAGCACGCATACAAATTTACTCGTTGGTGTGACCCCCCGGGGGAAAAAACACCGACAGTTGGCGCGCCAGGTAGGGGTCCTGCGTGTTTTTCACCGATTTCCCACCACTTTCCGGATGGCTACTCCTGCCTCGCCGCTTCCGCGCTCCACGGTGATTTGGTTTGGGAGTCTCGAGTTCATGTCTACGGGCTCCGGCTACGACATGATCTTGCTCTCAGTCAAAGGACCAGGAGGAGTCCGCGTTACGCCAGCACGGTTGAAGGCTCCAAGACGCCCTCACCACCACGCCTCCCCGCCTAAGAAGAGGCGCGGGCAGCACCACCGCGGCCCCTCTGCTTCAGCATGACCAACAACTCGCGCAAGGCAGGATGTGGGCCACAAGTCAGCAACACCGCGTGACCGAGCAACAAGCACGACGACTCAGCACCGCGTGACGACGGGGGGAAACGCGTCTCACGCGCCCTCCCCCACCGCAGCTAGGCTACTTCCACACGGGTTGTTCTCTCCAAGGGCGGCACTGCCGTTCGGGTTGGACAATGCCGCGGCGTCGCTCGCCAAGACGATATGCCCAAACGCCCAGACGTACGTGGAAAGACCAATGGTCATCCCACGTAGCTCTGAAGCGCGGCGGCCGGCGTCCGAACTGCCGGACCTTTCCCGAGTACGAGGCCTCCGCCGTCTAGGCCCCGGACGATACTCGATCACCTCCCTCAGGCAACGATGGCTGGAGGAAGGACGTGGGTGTTTCCACGCTGCCGAACCGGACTCCGACTCCGAGACAGACAGCTATGACCCTACGAGGGAATGCTATCACCTCGACGGGGCGGCAGAAACCACCGACGAGACACGGGATGCTGCTGCGGGTGGTCGAGCCCCCGCGGCGCAAGAAGACCCCAGGACGCCTGGGAACGACGGACGGCTCGACCCTCTTCCTCAGGAAGATAGAACTGCGCAGCTCGCGCAGCTGCGGGAGCTCAAGATGAAGCTCGACGAAGATCGCGAGCGCCTCGTCCTGCTCGAGCAAATCCTCGAACAAGACCTGCCCTACCCGCCGGGCGGAAGTGTCCGCAGACGCGCTCGAGAGGTACATCGACAGATCGTCGGTGACACAGAGGCGGAGCAACCTGTCGGCCGTTTCCCTCGAGCAGGCCAGAATGTAGTGGCAGCGACGATGCTGCTACGTAACATGCCAGAACCATCAAATTCCCAGGCCCGACGAATTCGAGATGAAGTTCAGACATTGCTCCAGGTGGCAGCAGTTCAACAAGCCGAAAGTTCGGCATCTCGACGACGAGGGGCTGCCACAGAGAAGCGCGACGAACAGCCTCTAATCGAAGAGGAGGTGTCTGTCCAGCAACAACCTCCCCCTCGAGGTAGAAAGACCGCTCTCATCCTCCCTGCCGACAATCAACGTCGACACGACGCGCGACACGACGCCAAAGAAAATAGACGCCGCCGACACGGAGACGCGGAAGAACGTGGTTATAGCGCGCATCGCGGTGGGAGGTACGACAGCGACGAGGACCGGGTGGCCCCCGAGCCACCGGGCCCGCGGGTGTTCAGCAGGGCGATTCGCAGCACGCCCCTGCCTAGTCCATTCCGACCCCCAACCAGCGTCGCGAAGTACAATGGAGAAACCAAGCCAGAGCTATGGCTGGCCGATTTCAGGCTGGCTTGTCAGCTAGGTGGCGCTCGGGGGGATGATCGAGCCATCATCAGACAGCTACCCCTTTTCCTCTCCGACACCGCCCGTCGATGGCTCGAGGAACTCCCAGCCAATCAGATTCACAACTGGGTTGACCTGGTCAGAGTCTTCGAGGGTAATTTCAAAGGGACCTATATACGGCCAGGGAACTCGTGGGACCTCAGCAAATGCAAGCAGAAGTCGGGAGAGACTCTTCGGGAGTACGCTCGACGCTTCTCGAAGCAGCGCACTGAGTTGCCACACATCCCCGACCATGACGTCATCTTGGCGTTTGTCTCGGGCACCACCAGTCGAGACTTGGTGCGGGAATTAGGCCGCAATCGACCTCAGACCGTCGACGAGCTGATGGACGTAGTAGCTAACTACGCGGCGGGGGAGGAGGCAGTCGGCGCCTTCTTCAGCTCAGAAGGAAGAAAAGGCAAGCAGACCGTCGATGAAGATGGGACTTCCAGTCGAGGCCTCAAGAAAAATAAAAAGAAGCAGAAAGTGCGGCAGTTCCACCAGGGAGATTCGGGTGACGACCTCGTCGCCGCGATGGATCGAAAGAAGCCGCGAGGCCCTCCGGAGGGAGGCATCTTCGACAAGATGTTGGAGGAGCCGTGCCCTTACCAAAAGGGAGGCGCTAACCACAAACTCAAGGACTGTCGTATGCTGAGAAAGCATTTCGACGGTCAGGGGTTCAAAAAAGATACGCGCGAGGACTCCAAGAAGGAGAAGGCTGGCGGCAAGGAGGACAACAAAGATGACGACAGCTTCGCCGCCGTCCACGACTGCTACATGATCTATGGCGGGCCTTCGACTCAGTTGACCGCGAGGCAGCGCAAAAGGGAGCGTCGCGAAGTCTTTGCAGCAAGAATGGCGGTGCCCCAGTATCTTAGCTGGTCAAGCACTCCCATCACTTTCGACCGAGAAGATCACCCTGACAAGGTAGTCGCCCCAGGCGTCTACCCGCTCGTCGTCGACCCCATCATCATCAACACCCGACTCTCGAAAGTGCTGATGGATGGTGGCAGCAGCCTCAACATCATCTACCTCGAGACCCTCGATCTCCTCGGCATCGATAGAGGACGCCTCCAGCCAAGCGCCGGCGGTTTCCATGGCGTCGTACCAGGGAAAAAGGCACTGCCAGTAGGTCGAATCGACCTACCGGTCTGCTTCGGCACGGCGGCCAACTTCAGGAAGGAGACCCTCACCTTTGAGGTGGTTGGGTTCCGAGGCACGTACCACGCCATCATCGGGCGCCCGGGCTACGCCAAGTTCATGGCTATACCCAACTACACATACTTGAAGCTGAAGATGCCTGGTCCCAAAGGCGTCATCACCGTCAGTTCCTCCTTCGAGCACGCGTACGAGTGCGACGTCGAGTGCGTCGAGTACGGGGAGGCGGTCGAGAGCTCCACCGAGCTCGTTGCAAAGCTCGAAGCCATGGCCGCTGAGGCTCCAGAGCCTAAACGTCATGCGGGCAGCTTCGAGGCGGCGGAAGGAACTAAGAAGATCCCGCTCGACCCCAACAACTCCGACGGCAAGGTGCTGACGATCAGCACCGACCTCGACCCCAAATAGGAAGCCGTGCTCGTCGACTATCTCCGTACAAATGCTGATATGTTTGCATGGAGTCCCTCGGATATGCCGGGCATACCGAGGGAAGTCGCCGAGCACTCCTTGGAGATTCGAGCCGGTTCCAAGCCAGTGAAGCAGCAGTTGCGCCGATTCGACGAGGAAAAGCGCAAGATCATTGGCGAGGAAGTCCACAAGCTTTTGACGGCTGGATTCATCAAGGAGGTTCATCATCCTGACTGGTTAGCGAACCCTGTATTAGTTAAGAAAAAGAATGGGAAAATGAGGATGTGTGTCAATTATACTAGTTTGAATAAAGCATGTCCGAAAGTTCCCTTTCCATTGCCACGCATTGATCAGATTGTCGATTCTACCGCGGGATGTGAAACCCTTTCTTTCCTTGATGCTTATTCTGGTTATCACCAAATAAAAATGAAAGAGTCCGACCAGCTCGCGACCTCTTTCATCACGCCTTTCGGGATGTATTGCTACGTAACCATGCCATTTGGGCTTCGAAACGCGGGAGCCACGTATCAACGTTGCATGCTCCACGTATTTGGCGAACATATAGGCTCAACGGTCGAGGCCTACATCGACGACATTGTCGTCAAGTCAAAGCAACGAGGAGACCTGATCCAGGACCTCGAGGTTGCCTTCAGCTGCTTACGCACCAGCCGGATCAAGCTTAATCCCGAGAAGTGTGTTTTCGGCGTGCCTCGAGGCATGCTCCTAGGATATATTGTTTCACAGCGCGGTATCGAGGCCAACCCCAAGAAAGTCTCGGCCATCACGAAAATGGGGCCAATCCGAGACATCAAGGGTGTGCAGAGAGTCACGGGGTGCCTGGCGGCTCTGAGCCGTTTCATCTCGAGACTAGGAGAAAAGGCATTACCATTATATCGACTCCTGAAGAAGGTCGAGCGTTTTTCTTGGACCCCCGAGGCCGAGGAAGCGCTCGAAAAACTGAAAAAGACGCTGACCTCGGCACCAGTCCTGGTTCCACCTCAACCTGCGGAGCCACTGCTCCTCTACGTTGCGTCGACGACCCAGGTCGTCAGCGCAGCGGTGGTGGTCGAAAGACAAGAGGAGGGTCACGCGCTGCCAGTCCAAAGGCCAGTCTATTTCGTCAGCGAGGTGCTTTCGGAGACCAAGACGCGTTACCCCCAAATCCAGAAGCTGATCTACGCCGTAATCCTTGCCCGCCGCAAATTACAGCATTACTTCCTTGGTCATCCTATCACGGTGGTCTCTTCTTTCCCCTTGGGCGAGATAATCCAGAGCAAGGAGGCCACGGGAAGGATAGCAAAGTGGTCGGTCGAGCTCATGAGCGAGACTCTCACTTACGCGCCTCGAAGGGCCATCAAATCGCAAGCCCTGGTAGACTTCGTCGCGGAATGGACAGACTCCCAGCTTCCCCCGACTCAGGTCCAGGCGGAGTTGTGGACAATGTATTTCGACGGGTCACTCATGAAAACCGGGGCCGGGGCCGGCCTGCTGTTCATCTCGCCCTTGGGCGTCCACATGAGGTATGTAATCAGGATTCATTTTGCCGCATCTAACAATGTCGCAGAATATGAGGCCCTCGTCAACGGTCTTAAGATCGCTATCGAGTTAGGAGTCCGACGCCTCGACGTCCGAGGTGACTCCCAACTTGTCATCGACCAGGTAATGAAAACCTCGAGTTGCCATGACCCAAAAATGGAAGCATACTGCAAGGAGGTACGTCGACTCGAAGACAAGTTCCACGGCCTCGAGCTTGTCCATGTCGCTCGACGCTACAACGAGGCAGCCGACGAACTCGCCAAGATTGCGTCTACCAGAGGCACAGTGCCGCCTGATGCATTCTCAAAGGATCTTCACGAGCCATCCGTCGACCTAGGCACGGGGGCTAGCGTCGACACCACCATCGCCCAACCAACCAATGCTGTCGATGCGCTCTTGATGGAGGAAGAGGTGATGGAAATAGAACGACGACCGGGTCGACCTTTCGATTGGCGCACACCGTTCCTCGACTGCCTTATCCGCGGTGAGTTGCCAGAAGACAAGACAGAAGCTCGTCGTATCGCCCGACGGGTCAAATCATATGTGATCTATGGCGAAGACAACGAGCTATATCGACGGAGCCCGACGGGGGTCTTACAACGTTGCATCACCGTAGAGGAAGGTCGAAAACTCCTCGACGACCTGCACTCGGGGGCTTGTGGCCACCACGCCGCCCCACGAACCCTTGTAGGAAACGCTTTTCGGCAAGGCTTTTACTGGCCAACGGCCGTGGCGGATGCCATCGAGCTCGTACGCTCGTGTCATGGGTGCCAATTCTACGCCAAACAGACGCACCTGCCCGCACACGCTCTTCAGATGATCCCCATCACCTGGCCGTTTGCGGTATGGGGGCTCGACTTAGTAGGGCCTCTACAAAAGGCGAAAGGAGGATATACCCATTTGCTGGTGGCTATCGACAAGTTCTCCAAATGGATCGAGGCTCGACCCATCACCAACATCCGCTCCGAGCAGGCCGTCCTTTTCTTCTCCGACATCATCCATCGGTTTGGGATCCCCAATGTCATCATCACCGACAACGGCACCCAGTTCACCGGCAGAAAGTTCTTGGATTTCTGCGATCAACATCACATCCGTGTGAACTGGTCCGCAGTAGCCCACCCTCGAACTAACGGCCAGGTCGAGCGTGCCAGCGGCATGATTTTGCAAGGACTCAAGCCAAGGATCTACAATCGATTGAAGAAATTCGGCAAGAAATGGGTCGAGGAGCTTTCCTCGGTCCTATGGAGCCTTAGGACAACGCCAAGCAAGGCCACAAAATACACCCCGTTCTTCATGGTCTACGGCTCTGAAGCTATCCTCCCCACAGACCTCGAGTATGGGTCACCACGACTCAAGGCTTACAACGAGCAATCGAACAAAGAGACTCAGGAAAACGCGGTCGACCAACTCGAGGAGGCTCGAGACATGGCACTCCTCAACTCTGCTAGATATCAGCAGAGACTCCGACGCTACCACGACAAGCACGTGCGCAGGAGGGACCTCAACGTAGGCGACCTTGTCCTACGACGCCGGCAAAGCAACCAAGGACGCCACAAGCTGACCCCACCTTGGGAAGGCCCGTATGTGGTGGCCGAGGTCCTTAAGCCAGGAACGTACAAATTGGCGGACGAAAAGGGGACAGCTCTCTCTCTCTCCTCACAGGCCGGACTCTCCGAATTCCTTGCCGATACGGTGTCGTAACGTCATCCGCCTAAAAAGACGCGCCCAACGGGCAGAAAGGCGAACCGCCACGGCCGTTTCCTTCCCTCGTAAGCCAAGGGACATAACCGCAAAAGTCTCGAGAGGTCGATGGCTGGCCCGCCGAAAGGGTTCGACAGCCGATCTCGAGCGCCAGAGTCAGGGATCCCCAGCGAGCGGTCGAAGATCGAGGCCCGCCTCGAGGACTCGCTGGCGATGTTCAAGGAAGGGTCGAGACAGTCGAGAGGAATCCCCCCGAAGGGAGGCATCGAGCCGCTGGACTCTATCGAATGAGACCGGTATCCCCGACCACGTCGACCCTGCTTTATGAGGATGCCTCCGGGCTACAGCTGACCCCCTCGAAAGGGGCACAGGTTCTCACTTGGACTACCCGCTAGGAACTCAATTTGGGATGGAAGACGCTCGCTCTATCGAGAGTACGTCGAAACCCCCGGGCAAAAACGAGCCAATCGGAATCTTCCACCACTGGTGTCGAAAGCGTTTCTGCGAATTAGATAACATAGCCCTCGAAGGAGTCAAAAACTCCCTCGAGGGCTCGGGGGCTACTGTCGAGGGTATCGGTAAGGGGTACCCTCAGCGATACGCATTATGAGATTGCCCGTACGAAGGTCGAGACCCTTAATTCGACGCTCTAATCTTACGTATGCGCCGCCATCGACGGTCGCAGCCTCGAAGACGGAAATAGCCTCGAGCGAATCGGTTCAGGACTCGAGCGACGACTGCCGTCGATGACGGAAGCGGGCTCGAGCGAACCGAGAGGTGTCGGGCGCGAGGACACTGTCCGCCGCCCAACGCGCGCACGCGAGCCGGAGCATTAAATGCACCTGACGCTTCCCCACCTAACACAGGTCATGGAAGGCGTGATAGGGAGCAAGCTTCTGTCCCATCATTCTTTTTGCAGCCTTCCCACCGAACGACCCAGGGCGTGTCAGGACGCAGGAAACAAGGATGGAACGTCTAATCGGGACCCCCTCGAGACACCTAAGGTCAGCGCTCCAGATACCAGCATATTACACGGCGTCAGACCCTCGACCAAACAGGGCCCCTTCCTAGGGACAAGTTGGGCGTCGACTGACTTCATCACAGCTACCCCGTCGGGTCCGCCACCATACCGTACAAGCATGCGACCTCAGAACCAGCACAAGGCGGCTGGCAGGGCAGAACACAGGAGCACGCGTAATCATCACCGAGCTATCAAGATGGGACGGCTCGAGGCCATGCCGTACGGAAGCCTCGAGTAGGTCAGCGCTCCATGCGGCTATCGATCCCTACTCTAACATCTATGCATGTACCCTGTGTCTCTCCTTGGAGCTATAAAAGGAGGGACTCAGGAATAGAAGAGGGGGAGATCACAACACAAGAACACACACACATACGTAGTAGAGCTACACACTTCATACCACGCTTGTATTCGCCCCTGTACAAGCACTTAGGTGCAAGATAATACAAACTCTCTCCCCCCGCTGGACGTAGGGCCTTCTCTTGCCCGAACCAGGATAAATCTCAGTGTCTTCTTGCATCACCATCCGGAAAGGGGAGCACGCATACAAATTTACTCGTTGGTGTGACCCCCCGGGGGAAAAAACACCGACAGAATGAGACTGGTATCCCCGACCACGTCGATCCCGCTTTATGAGAACGCCTCCGGGCTACAGCTGACCCCCTCGAAAGGGGCACAGGTTCTCACTTGGACTACCCGCCAGGAACTCAATTTGGGGTGGAAGACGCTCGCTCTATCGAGAGTACGTCGAAACCCCCGGGCAAAACGAGCCAGTCAGAACCTTCCGCCACTGGTGTCGAAAGCGCTTCTGCGAATTAGACAACATAACCCTCTAAGGAGTCAAAAACTCCTCCGAGGGCTCGGGGGCTACCCCCGCGGGGTCGCTCGCGCGCCCCCACGGAAATTCGACCGTAAAATAAAGCCTCCACTCGAGCGCTAGCGCTCAAATGGAGGCTCGGGGGCTACTGTCGATGGTATCAGTAAGGGGTACCCTCAGCGATGCACATTATGAGATTGCCCGTACGCAGGTTGAGACCCTCAATTCGACGCTCTAATCTTACGTATGCGCCGCCATCGACGGCCACAACCTCGAAGACGGAAATAGCGTCGAGCGAATCGATCAGGCGTCGAGCGCCGGTTACCGTCGAATACGGAACAGGCTCACGCGAACCGGGGGGCGTCGAGCGCAAGGACGCCGTCCGCCGCCTGACGCGCGCACGCGGGCCGGAGCATTAAATGCGCCTGATGCTTCCCCACCTAACACACAGGTCACGGGAGGCGTGATAGGGAACAGGCTTCCGTCCCATCAATCTTTTTGCAGCTTTCCCGCCGAACGACCCAGGGCCTGGCAGGGCGCAGGAAATAAGGATGGGACATCTAATCGGGACCCCCTCGAGACGTATAAAGTCAGCGCTCCGGATATCAACACAATGTACGGGGTCTGACCCTCGACCAGACAGAGATCCTTCTAGGGGACAGGTTGGGCGTCGACTGACTACATCCCAACCACTCTGCCGGATTTGCCGCCGGATCGTACAAGCGTGCACCCGTCGAACCAATCCAAGACGGCGCGCAGAGCAGAATGCAGGGGCACGCGTGATCATCACCAGGCTATTAAGACGGGACGGCTCGAGGTCATGCCGATACGGAAGCCTCGAGTAGGTCAGCGCTCCATGCTGCTATCGACTCCTATTCTGATGCCTATACATGTACCCTGGGTCTCTCCTTGGAGCTATAAAAGGAGGGACTCAGGAATAGAACGGGACAACACCACGCTCATACGTAGTAGAGCTCCACTCTTCATACCGCGCTTGTATTCACCCCTGTACAAGCACTTAGGTGCAAGATAATACAAACTCTCTCCCCCCCCGCTGGACGTAGGGCCTTCTCTTGCCCGAACCAGGATAAATCTTAGTGTCTTCTTGCATCACCATCTGGGAAAGGGAGCACACATACAAATTTACTCGTTGGTGTGACCCCCCGTGGGGAAAACACCGACAACATGAGTCTTTTATGCACTCTATTTTGTTCTTGAAATTTGGGTGTGAAAAATTGGTATCAAAGCTTTGTTGACTGTTGGACGCAAGCCTAGTTAGAAATTGGCGGTCTTAAGGTTTTAAAATTACTATAAAATCCTTGTTCTATAAACCTTGAAAATTTTATCCTACACTATATTATCTTTTCCCTTGCTATTCATCTTTACCTTGTTGCTTAATTTAAAGTCTTGTTCTCACCCTCAATCCTTGCTTTGATATGCTTTTAGAACTTTCTCTTACCACTTTCTGGCGTCTTTGAAATAGGAGTTTTAGAATCTTTACCCTTAATAGGAAGAGAACGACAGTACCGCAAGTGGAGTCAATGCTTGAAGTGTGAACCTTTAATGTTTGGTTGGGTTGTCATTATGCTTATGCTTGATTTGGATTTTTGTAATGAGTGTAATGATCTTGTGGATTTTCTCTACAATTTCATTTAGTTTATAGGCCCAAGGCATAAGGATTAATGAACTAAATAGTTGGGTTTGGTTAAAACTCTGTTTCTGTCCCTTGCTGATTCTGGAGCAGTCTGCAATAAATCTGGTATATCGCAAATTCTGTTCATGCAAAGTTTATCAAAAGTTTCTGGTAACAACTAGACTATGTTTTTCCAATGCCGCAAGAATGACATTATTATCTATTATGGTCTGTGAGATATAACTGTTCAAATTTGAGGTTTCTACGCAGTCTGGAATTCTGGAACAGTTTTGGTAATGCCCAGTTTTGACTAATTTAACGACAGAATCTGTTAATATGGTCTAAATAAAAGTTGTAGAAAATTGCTTTATCTTTCGAACGGTGTACAGAATGTCTCCTTTTGAGTTCTGGAACTCGAGATATGACTGATTTTCTGAACTGCTGATGTTGGATGTTACCCAGAAAAATTTCAGATTCCATTACCTCTTGTAATTGTCATGTTGAACGTTACTAAGACATGTTTATGTACCTTGGAATGCAGATGGCAGCAAGGAGAAGAGGCAGAGGCAGAGACAGAGGCTGTGGCATGGGTGCCAATGTTTCAATCACTGTGGAGGAGCTCATGCAAACTTAGAACGAGATGATGCATGCTTTCATGCAGCACCTTCAGCATCAACCTCCACCACCGCCAGCACCACCACCTGTTCATGTGAGGGACAAGCGTGGGGAATGCATGAAGAGAAGACCTCCAGTGTTTACACACTCAGCTACCCTATGGAGGTAGATGATTGGCTGCATGTTGTAGAGAGACAACTGAACAAAGCACAGTGCAATGACATGGAGAAGGTGTTGTATGCTTCTGGACAACTTCAGGGAGCAGCTCAGACCTGGTGGGAGTCATATCAAGCTGCTCGTCCCAACAATGCTCCTCCTATCACTTGGATAGAATTTGGCAGAGATTTCAGAGCACAATATATCAATGTGGGAATGATGGAGGTCAAGCAGGAAGAATTTAGATCTCTCAGAATAGGCTCTATGACTGTGGCTGAGTATCATGATATCTTTGAGCAGTTGGCCCGCTATGCCCCTGATGATGTCAGGCTGATAAGTATCTTCTTTTTATGAAAGGTGTATACTATGAACTTAGGTTGCAGTTGGCTGGAAATACCTATCCTACCTTCCAGGCTCTTGTGAATCGTGCTATTGTGCTTGATAATATGTGTAAAGGTCAGGATAAGAAGAGGAGGATGCTATCACAGGGTTCTGGCAGTAATAACCGCCAACGTTTCAATTCTCAGCAAGGCTTTCAACAGAGGTTCCAGGGACCAATTAGTCAGTGGAACCGCAACTAGCAGCCTCAGGGTTTCTAGAATCAACCACAGAATGGGAATCAGCATCCTCCATTCCAGCAGCGTAATCCTAATCGACAGCAGAATGGTTAGCAGACACCTTGTTCAGGAAATCCAAATGCCACCCCCATCAAGAGAAGTGCTCCTAATACTCCTACGAGGTGTTTCTGCTATGTGAAGGAAGGACATATGTCATATGATTGCCCAGAGAAGTTTAACAAGCAGAATAGCAATCAGAAGGCTACTTCTTATGCGGCAACGGTGAACAATGTGGCTGTAGAGATAGTTCAGGAGGGACCAGAAATTATGATGCGTACGTTCAACATCAACTCTATCCCCGCTACAGTTTTATTTGATTCTAGAGCTTTGCATACATTTATTTCACAAGCATTTGTTAGAGTTCATAGCATTCCACTAGTTATCATGAAAACCCCTATGCTAGTAAATTCACCGGGTGGGACTATACCAGTTTTTTATTGTTGCCCCTTAGCAAGTCTTTCTTTAAGGGGGGTAGATTTCCCTGTCAGTCCTATGGTTATGAGAACTTCAGGCATAAATGTGATATTGGGTTTGGATTGGATGAAGAAATATACTACAGAAATTAAGTGCAAAGAGAAAATGGTAGTTGTGACAACACCAAAAGGGGAGCAGATAAGTGTTGATGTAGCAGTACAGGCACCACCCACAGCTATAGTGAATCAGCGGGATGATGATGTTGATCCTCAGGACCTGGTAGTGAATGAATTTCCAGATGTTTTCTAGATGAATAGCCAGGTATGCCACCTGACCGAGACATTGAATTTATTATTGAGTTACTACCGGGTACTGCACCCATAGCTAAAAGACCATATAGAATGGGGGTTAATGAGCTAGAAGAACTTAAGAAACAAATTAAGGAATTGTAAGGTAAAGGGTTCATTCGTCCTAGTTCTTCACCATGGGGTGTGTTGACGGTCCTTAATGCTCACATTTAACCGTCAACTAATCATGGAAAAGGACCTATATGCAACCAACATCCAAATTTAGGGTTTACATTCATTCGTCCTAGTTCTTCCACGAGTTTTGGTGTTTGTCTATTTCTGCAGGGGGTTATCAGGAAATATGGAGGAAAGGCCCACACGTCGGGTTTACATAGAGATATTAACGTGTGCGCCAATTTTCTATCATCTAGAAGACTCCAGAAGCCACGAGAACGAACGGGAGGCCGAGCGGGCCTGGGGGCAGGGCGCCCGCCCAGCTACAGGAGCCAATCAGGCTCTGCCTCGCGGATCTTGCTCCACCAAACTAAAGGATTAAGGAGAACCGTGCGATTAAGGTCGGTTTGATCCGACGGTTCACGTTCATTTGGAAGGGCTATATAAGTAGGCCCCCTGGCCCCTAGAGAACATACCTCTTCTACAGAATCAAAGCTAGGGTTTCAATTATTCATCGAAGTAGAGAGGATCCCTCTAGTCCATCTAGTTCTAGTTCTAGTTATTCTAGTTGTAATCTAGAAAATAGGGAGAGAGAAGAGGAGAGCGGAGGAGGAGCCGGATCTGTCGGATCTTCCTCAACATTATACTTTTGCTGCAACTGGTTCGTTCTTCATTGTTCTCCAAGTTCTTCAATTCATAATTCCTGAGTTCTTTAATTACTTTTATTTACATTCAAGTTATTTACTGGATTCCCGCTTGCATCAAGTGCTCTAGTCTTTATAACGCTAGAGTAGTATTTAATAGATTAGACGTGATGTTTAGTCTTGCAATTACCTGGAATTGCACCCAATCCTGCCGATTGTTGTGGTAACCCTAGGGTAGTGACAGCCCTAACGGTCGACGTATTCCACCTTGTTCGGATCGGTGTTTGTAGGACCGTATTTAGAGCTTCCTAGCCCCCTTCTCATCTCTTTCTGTGGTTAGTGTTCTGATGTCCCGAAATAAATAATCTTTGAAGTAATTCTTGATTCTTAGATCAACTAGAGAACTCTTAGGAAACTTCCTCTCTTCCCACCAAAAATAATTATATAGTTATCCTTGGGCGATCTTGAATCTTAATTAGTGCACTCACGTTCCCTGTGGAAAATCGATACTCTGGAATACTCCCAGGTGAAAGCTATATCGGTATCCATGCGCTTGCGGATTTTTCTGTTTGCGTTTAAAATACCCAACAGGGTGCTCCAGTTATCTTTGTTGATAAGAAAGATGGTAGTCAAAGGATGTGTGTTGATTATCGGTCACTTAATGAGGTTACTATCATGTATAAGTATCCCTTGCCTAGGATTGGTGACTTATTTGATCAGTTAAGAGGTGCATGTGTGTTCTCTAAGATTGATTTGCATTCTGGTTATCATCAGTCGAAAATCTGTAATTCAGATATACCAAAGACAACTTTCACAACAAGGTATGGGTTGTATGAGTATATAGTTATGTCTTTTGTTTGACCAATGCACCAGCTTACTTCATGTACATGATGAATAAAGTATTTATGGAGTATCTTGATATGTTTGTGGTGGTATTTATTGATGATATATTGGTATTCTCTAAAACAAAGGAAGAACATGCTGAACATCTGAGATTGGTCTTACAGAAACTTAGAGAGCATAGGTTGTATGCTAAGCATAGTAAATGTGAGTTTTGGTTGGAAGAAGTTTCTTTTCTTGGTCATGTTGGAATTGCAGTGGATCCTAATAAGGTAAAAGATGTGCTAAATTGAAAACCTCCTACAGATGTAAATGAGATTCGTAATTTTCTTGGTCTAGCTGGTTATTATCGTAGATTTATTGAAGGGTTCTCAAACTTGCAAAGCCTATGACTACTCTGTTAGAGAAGAATGCTAAGTTTGTATGGTCTGATAAGTGTCAAGCTAGTTTTGAGGAATTTAGGAAGAGATTGACTATTGCACCTATGTTGGCATTGCCATATCTGAGTAAGAGTTTCTCTATTTATTGTGATGCCTCTCGTCTGGGTTTGGGTTGTGTTCTTATGCAAGAAGGTAGAGTTGTAGCTTATGCATCTAAACAGTTAAGAAAACATGAACTGAATTATCCTACTCATGATTTGGAGTTAGCAGCTATGGTTCATGCACTAAAGATTTGGAGACACTATTTGATTGGGCACAAGAGTGACATATATACTGATCATAAGAGTTTGAAATACATCTTCACTCAGACATATCTGAATTTGAGGCAACATCGTTGGTTGGATTGATAAAGGATTATGATTTAGAAGTGCATTACCATCCTGGAAAGGCGAACGTCATGACTGATGCACTTAGCAGGAAGAAATATGCTAATGAGCTTCAGGCGACACCTGAATCTGATGAGTTGTGTGCTGAATTTGCACATTTGAATCTAGGCATTGTTGTTAATGCTATGGAAATAGAAGTAACTCCAACCTTAGAGAAAGAGATACTGAAAGGTCAGTTAGGGGATGAGAAGCTGAAGGAGATAGCTCAGAATGTGGTGTTAGGAAGGGTACCAGGATTCAAAATAGATGACAACTGTACACTCTGGTTTGGGAAAGGATATGTGTTCCTAAAGTGAAGGCTATTTGTGATATGATTCTGCGAGAGGCCCATGAATCAGCTTACTCTATTCACCCTGGTAGTACTTAGATGTATCTAGATCTTAAGGAGAAATATTGGTGGTATGGATTAAAGAGAGATGTAGCTGAATATGTTGCTTTGTGTGATACTTGTCAGCGAGTGAAAGCTAAACTCCAGAGGCCAGCTGGACTGTTGCAACCAATGAAGATTCCTGAATGGAAGTGGGAAGAAGTAGGCATGGATTTCATAGTGGGTTTTCCTCATACACAGAGAGGATATGATTCAATATGGGTAATAGTGGATCGATTGACTAAAGTTGCTCACTTCTTGCCAGTCAAAACCACTGATTTAGGAGCTCGACTAGCAGAATTGTATATGGAGAGGATAGTTTGTTTGCATGGAGTGCATAAGAAGATTGTATCTGATAGAGGAACCCAGTTCACCTCCACTTTTTGGAAGAAAGTGCATGATTCCTTGGGTACAAAACTGAATTTTAGTACAACTTATCATCCTCAGACAGATGGATAGACAGAGAGGATAAATCAGATACTAGAAGATATGTTGAGAGCTTGTGCCTTGCAATATGGAACCAGTTGGGATAAGAGTTTGCCATATGCAGAGTTTTTCTATAATAACAGTTATCAGCAAAGTCTTAAAATGGCACCGTTTGAGGCATTATATGGTCGTAAGTGTAGAACACCTTTGCTTTGGAATCAAACTGGAGAGACTTAGGTGTTTGGTCCAGGTGTGCTTAGACATGCAGAACAACAAGTATGGATCATTCGGGATAATCTGAGAGTTGCTCAGTCTCATCAGAAAAGCTATGTAGATACACATAGGAGAGAACTAGCCTTCGAGGAAGGTTATTATGTATATTTAAAGTGTCACCTATGAGGAGTGTGAAGAGGTTTAATACGAAGGGAAAGCTAGCCCCAAGGTATGTTCATCCGTTTAAAGTTTTGCAAAGGTGCGGAGAATTAGCCTATCAGTTAGAGTTGCCTGAAAGTTTATCTGGTGTACATGATGTGTTCCATGTATCACAACTTAAGAAGTGTTTGCGTGTACCTAAAGAGCAAGTACCGTTAGAAGAGCTTTCTGTTAAGGGTGATCTCACATATGAAGAGTATCCAGTTAAAATATTGGAGACAGCTGAGAGAGTCACTAGAAGTCGGGTCATTAGAATGTGCAAAGTGCAATGGAATCGGTATTCAGAAGCGGGAGCAACTTGGGAAAGAGAGGATGATATGAGAAAATCATATCCATAGTTGTTCGAGTAAGCACTGTTCAATCTCGAGGATGAGATTCTTTTAAGGGGGTAGAGTTTGTAACACCCAAAAATTGATTTCCAATTAATAGGATTTAATTTGATTTATTTAAGTATTTTTGTGAGCATTTAAATCTAGCAAATAAATAATTTTATGGAAATTAAAATTCATCATATGTTTAGGATGCATTCATGCTGGAGCCTATTTAAGTTTGGTGCTGTGTGTTTGTTTTATTTCTAAAAGGATTTAAAATCCCTTTTCAAAAAAAGCTTTAGAAAACAAGGAAGAAAAAGGAAAGAAAATAGAAAAAAGGGGCCAAACCCTTCCTCTTGGCTGAAGGTCGGCTTCTCCTCTCTCTTGGCCCATTCCCTTCCCCTTCCCCCACAGCCCAGTAGTAGAGCCGCGGCCCAGTAGCAAGCCAGGCTGCGCGTGCCCTCCCCGCCCTTCTTCCACCGCTGATGGCCGGGTCCCGCTCTCTTCTCTCACTAGCAGCACGGCCCCGCGTGGCAGCGACCCTCGTCTTCTTCCTCATGTATCCGGCTGGGTTTCTCTCCCCCGAAGCATCCAATCCCGCAAAAGCACGGAATTTCTTGCTTGTGGCTCCAACCGACGCCCTATAAAGCTCCCTCTCCACCCCGCAGTTCCCTTTTCGCATCCAAGTCATCCCAACCGAGCCCTAGCTTCGTGTTTCATCGGTTTTGGATCTCACTGACTCCCTCTCTACCTCCCCCACGCGGCTACACTACTTCGGGCTCTCTTCGGCCGAAGGAAGACCCTAGGTGAGCTCGCGATCATCCCCGCTATCTCCCAGTGTGCTTGGTTCATAGAATGGAGCCCTAAATTGCCGAGGGCATGAACTCCAGCGAGCTTGGCCTCCCAGCAATGGCGCGTCGCCGTGGTAGCTCGCCGCCGGCCGTCCCTTTCCCCCGGTATCCCCCCTGTTGCGCTGTAAGCTGTCCATTTCAAGATCCACGGTGGCGATTAGTACATACCCTTTCAGGGGTAAAACATTGTTAAGACACCCTGAGTTTCTTCACAATCAACCCGCGGTCCTTTACGTATTCCCCGTTTATGTTTTCAAATTGTAAAGACGTATTCTGGTTTGAATTAGGTGAAAATACGTCTTCTGTTATTTACAGTTTTGCCATTAAAATTGATTTTGTCATAAAATACTCATTTTAACTCTGATTTGATCCATTCAAATTGCGTTAGGTTCGTATTTGCGAGCTCTGCATGTTAGTAGCACTGTATCACTAGTTTGAAACTTTTTATTTTCGTGCTACTATTTAATTAATTATGATTCTATAGGAAATCTTGGAAATTCATAACTTCACCGTTTTAACTCTGATTTTTGTGAACTTTACGTTTGTGTGATCGTAGCACTGCATATAATATTTTTGTAAACTTTTATCTTTGATTTACCACTGTTGGTGTAATGTTCTAATTATAGCTTGTTTGCTTTGTGTTTGATTGTCTCCATTGGAATGCGTGTTGTTGATTGATGTGTTGGAATAGACGGTGAGCCGTACGTTGGTGAGCAAGGCCAAGCTTTTGATGACCAGCAGCAGGCTCAGGAGAGCTTTGATCAAGGCAAGTATAACTTGGGACTATCCTTGCTGCCTATTCACTTTTAATACATATATCATATGCATGTGTCCACCTTGATGACCTTAGCAAAATCATAGATGATTGTTATTTTGAATTCCTTGATACCTATTTGGATGTGCATTTGGGTAGTTCTTGCTAGTGCTTGATTATAATCTATGATCTTGTAACATGAATATTTGGATATACAATAAACAATAAATAAAGTAAGCTTTCTAGCAACTTGAACCTAAAGGGTGGAAAGAACTCTAGCTTTTGCTAGATTCATCTTAACCCTCCATAAGGACTTATCCCTTGGCAAAAGCTGGGACAACTCGTACAACCATGAGGGCTATATGGCTCTGGCTTTAGCTCGGTATGAAGACCTTATCTAGCTTGTTAGAGGTTACCCAAAAGGGCGCTAGAGGGGCTTGCCGTTTTGGGTATAGTGTGGCCTCTGTCCTTATGTGTATAGGCTGCGAGTCATTGTGCCATTTTGAAGGGGGCTCTATATCTGCGCGCATGGGAAACCTTGCGGCCCTAACTTGTTAGATGAACTTTTGAAAGGCTTCATAGTGATCCTTACCAACCTCCCTAGGAAGGGGGTTAAGAGACTCGCGACCTCGGGCGAAAGGGTAAATCATGACTCATGAGTAAAGATGTACAACCTCTGTAGAGTGTTAAATCAGGTATACTAGCCGTGCCCACGGATACGGGTGGCCTGGAAAACTGACGGAATAGATGGACACTAATGAACATGATGAATGATGGTTTATTATGTTGTTTATATGTGTTATTCTTAATTCTTGTATACATTGATCATGTGGTTATGGGATTTAATTATGCTACCTTGACATTTGCTATCTAAATATAAACATGCTATCTACATATAAAAGCTAAATGCAGTCAAACTAGTGTCAGCTTATTGAGCCTCATGAACCCCTGGTTATACTTGTTGAGTATGATATGTGCTCACTCTTGCTATTTCACAACACCTCAGGATATGTTAATGAAGATGACTAGAATGAGGACTACCATTATGAGTACTAGGCTTGGAGTCAACCAGTCAACTATGTCCCTGTGTGGTGCTTCCGTCGAGAGTATCTATATTTGTTTGAGACTATGTAATAATTACTATTCCGCTATGTAATAAACATTGTGATGGTACTATTTGAGATTTGTCAACTTATGTGTGCCACTATTTCTGGGGCGCACATGAGTCTTTTATGCACTCTATTTCGTTCTTGAAATTTGGGTGTGACAAATACACACTAGTATAGGGTTTAAACTAACAATTTCCACGAGTTTTGTATATTTTGTATTTTCTCGGGTGAATTTTAGGAAAGCTACAAAAGAGGGACTCTAATGCAAATCAAACACGGAAACGTATCCGCCACATGAAACAATGTAAGAGGATTCAGGAAGACTCTAGAAGACACCGACCGGCCCCCTGCTCTAGGGTTTCGTGCCCCCCTTCCGGAAACTTCCTCCACTGCCTTTAAGGAGTCATCTCAGCCCTTGGTTAAGTCGGTTTGATCGGACGGCGCACGTGAATCCAACCGGACTATAAATACGTGGGCAGACCCCCCTGGAGGGACACCTCATTATTCATCAAGGCCTCAAGCCATCAAGCATCAAGCGCCTTCAAGTTCATCAAGAGCCTTCTAGTTCATAGTTCTAGTAAGTTAGATTAGAAGTAGAGGAGATCTAGTTCTTCATCGGGATCTGGAGCCCCTGGTGTTGGTCTGGAGCGCAAGAGTTCGTTAATAGTTCTAGTTCTACTTTATAGTATTTCATTGTATATTAGGGAGACTTTATTCTTAATAGATTCATATATTCTTAATTACATTAGTCATTGTCTACTTTGATTATTTGTCTAGGATAGTTGGTTTGATCTTATTGAATTCATGTAATTGCTCGTATAGCGTTTACCTAATCGATCGTTGGGTAGATGATAGACAATATGGAGACGTGGTGTCTAGATATCTTGCTTATCTACGAGTGCCTCCTGACATGCCAGGTCGTGTGGTAGTCCACGTAAGTGATAGCTGCGTTGCTTTCTCTACAGTTCACCCTCCGTACGTAGGGCTAGCATGTGCGCGGTCGTGAAGGAGGTGACGGTTGCGTCTTAAAACCCTCATTAGTTGATGCCTCTTTACATGTTATTATGATATAGGGTTGAGTTAACGATGATTTCTAGATGTAATTGCACTAATTAGAGTTATTCATTGGCGTAGTTATAGAATTACCTTAGATTCAACTCCCTAATTTATCTATTGGCTAACTATTATTATGACTAGTAGATGCTTTGATGATTATCCTTATTCATGATACTTGATGATTATGCTATCACTATTATTTATCTATATTTGTCTTGTGACCTCTGCCTATTATGAGTAGATTATAGGACTTAGGTAATATCATATAACACTCCAATATTTGAATTTCAAATTTTAGTTTAAATTTGATTTAATACTTGGCTTAGTTTGAATTTTTAGGCAATTATTAAATAATTTACAAAATAAATAAAATTAAATTTAGGGTACAAACATGATTGAATACATTCATGCTGCTGCATATATTTTTGTTTGATTTTATTTATTTCCTTTTGCTTGTTTTAGTTTTGAAACGAGAAAGAAAATAGGAAAAATCTGCTTGTATAAAAAAAAGGAGAAAAGAAAAGGGCTTCGCCCCCTGGGCCGGCTCTTCTTCAACTTGGCCCAGCCGCACCACGTGGCCCAGCAGCCCCGACCCGCAGCAGTGCCTGCGCCCGCTGACATGTGGGGCTCGTGGGTGGGGCCCACCCGCCCGGGGGCGTCTTCAACCTCCATCCCATTCGGATGGGGAGAGCGCCGCCGCACCGGTTTTCGTGCGCACGCGCCTCAAAGATCGCCCTCGACCTTTAAATAGCCTCCTACGGCCGCCGCACGCCCCCTACACAACCCTAGCCGCAATCCCGAGTGCCTAAACGCTAACTCGCATAGCGTAGCGCCGCCGCCGACTCGCCGAGCTTCGCTGCCGCCACGAATCGCCTTGCTCCGCCGCCGTTCGTGCCAAGGTGAGCCCTCCCGGAGCTTCGCATGGTCGCTACGAACGCTTAGGTGCCGTCGGCACGTTCTCTCTCTCTATCTCGCGTGCGACACTCGTCGGAGCACCGCGCCGCCGCCGCGCGACCCGCGCGCTCTGGCCGTCCCCGGCCTCGACCAGTGCGCGCACTAGCCTCTCCGCTCCGCCCGCTCCGCGCCCGTGCCCTCGCCTTGCTCCGCCGTGCCCTCGTTCACCGCAACGTCGAGCTCCAACCCCACACCCATGGCGCCACCGCGCACTGCGCCACTGCGGCCGGCCCTCGGCGCCGCCCGCGCCCGCTCCCGCCCGGCCCCGGTCTACGGTGGACCAGTGCCGCAGCCCCGGTCCACATCCCCGCTGTGGACCCACCAACCGCAGGCCGCCACGTGGCCATCAGATCGGCCACCCGCGGTGCCCCCTGCTTGTTTTGCGAAAAAGCCCCTACGGTTTCTTGAAATCAACGCGCACTCCGCTTTAGTTTAAGTTTTATTTAAAATATGCCCCTAGTATTTGCAGTTTAACCCCTGGCGCCGTTAGAATTTGTAGATTTAGTCCAAATCTCTTTTAAAATTCAGATTTAATTATTTTAAATGTGAAAAATAGTTCAGTCCATTCAAAGAATTGCCACCCAACTTGTTTTAGCCATAACTTTTGCGTTTTAGCTCTGATTTAGGTGATTCTGGTCGCTATAGTTTCGTATCGACGCGTAGAATACAGTAGTGCAGTTGCTTTCTGTTTTTGAATGCTTTGGTGTACTGTTCCTAATTAAGTTTGTTTGCTTGCATGTATTACTCCTTTGTGTGATGATTGTCATGTATAGCCAACGAGACGCTCGTAAAGGAAGAGGAGCAGGATCCCGCAGAGTTTGAGCAACCCGACTATGATGAAGGCAAGTGCAGACACCATTTGATCATTTTGAACCTACTCATTAATGTCATTTACTTTACATGCATGTGCCCAATGAATGCAAACCCTAAGGACCTGACTAGCTTTACTTACTATTCCTTGTTCACCTGGGGTTATGTATATGGGTAGACTAGGATATATTAAATATGCTTAGCTGCTCTACTCACCTTATACACATGCTTAAACAAGAAACATTCTCTACTCAACTTGATGCTAAACTGTGCTGAATCTTTGGTCACTGCGGTGATGGCGATGTTGGATGCTTACGAGCATCGTGATGATGGTGGTGACAGGGGGAGCAGGTACTATTGGTGGTCCGGTTGCCGGGCGTACCTGTAACACCCTAGGTGTTAAGCATGCACTTAGTCTCATAAGCCGTCTCATAAGCATTCTCATCAAGCATCGCATGAGCATAGGATCACATAAGCATAGTAGCATTTCAAGTGTGATTTTATGTGCTTAATTTACATGAATTAAATCGGATAAAAATGGTATGCTTGCTTCCAAATTTCTTGTGATGACCAAATTAGGTTGAAATATGTTCTAGAAGAACTAAGAACAATTTTGTGAAATTTTTGGAGATATAGAATTTGAGAAATGGATTTTATACAAAAAGCCCCAAAATGAATTTATTTCAAAACCTAGAACTAGTTTTGAGTTGCAATTCAAATTCTATTGGGAATTTGGAATTTCACCTTAAATCAAAGTTGTAGAACTTTTTATTTGTGACAATTTTTGTTTTAGGGGCAAAACCTAAAAAGGATTTTAAATGGGTTAAATTGAGCTTGGAAAAAAATATTTAGAAGAAGAAATTCAAAAAAAATGGAAAGAAGGGAAAGGGGGGCGCTAGCAGGCCGCGGCCTCGCTTTCGGCCCGCTGGCTGAAGCTGGCCCAGCCCGCCCGCGCGTCACCCCTGCTCGCGCCAGCGTCGCGTCCACGAGCGTGGACGGCCGCGGCGCAACGCCGTGGCACGCCGGCAGCGTTCGGCCGCCACGTGGTGCACATGCGCCGGGGTGGACGCACCCTAGTCGGCCACCAGGTGCGCCCAACCGCGCCTGCCTCCTTCCCGCCTGCCAGACGCGCTCCTGCACTCGCTCTCTCGCCCTCTCCTTCACCCGCGCGCAGCAGCGACCGCGCGGCCGCTCGCCATTGCCGCCGGCGCTCGGAGCTCTTCTTTCCGGCAGTTCCGGGCTCCTTCCTCCCATCCGCGACCACCAGCGACTCCACCTCGCCCTTCCGCACCTAGCGCTCGCGCTCAATCGCGCTCGGTAAGCCTCGCGCGCCCGATGAGAGCTCACCGAAGTGAGTCAGAGCTCCGGTGACCTCTCAGATCGCGTGGTTCTCCCTCTCCTCTCCGCCTTTGCCTACGTTTTCGAACGCGTTAGCTTCGCTTTGGCATCGCGCATCGTTTCCCGTCGTTAGTTCACGCTCTACCGCAGCGAGATAGCCGGACCACGGCGAGCAATGCCACCGCGTCCGCCATTCTCGACGGCGAGGTAGCTCCGGTGCTTGTCAAGCGCTAAGAAGGGTACGGTTAGGTTCGTCTCGCGCTTGGGAAGCCGTAGGTGCTCTCGGGGTCACCGGAGACCTCACCGGCGGTGAGATCCCAGCCGGTCTACGGCCGCGGAAGCTCTGGGTGGCTGACAAGTGGGGTCGGTTGACCTACGGGTCCCGCCTGTCAGCGCCTCTGAGAGTTTGAATCCGGGTGCACATAGCGTTTTGAGTCGGTTTTCGTTTTAAAAGATATTCCAGAAATTTGTTAAAATCGTATTTAATTCATATCTTGAGATTTATGGCTCCAAAAATGGCGAAATAAATTTTAATGTGTTCTATAAATCTAGATCTACAGTTTGGTGTGATTGCATGTCATGTTTGGACTACTTTTCTGTACAAATATATTTAATCCATGTTTTTACTAATAATTAGAAAATGCATGGTAATTAGAATATAACTCAGAAAAATGTGATTCTTGTTGGGTTGGCTTTGCATGGATGTTTAGTCTCTAGGAAAAATATGTCACACAATAATTGCTGTATAAATTAATTTATAATGATTTAAATGCTTGCATGGCAGTGGTTTATGATTTTTAATAAATAATTGGTTCATGCAATTAATCTGGAAATTTTTGTGGGTGTTTCTTATGTTAGTAAATAATTTATAAAAATACTAAATCTGTTGTTTGACACTTCATCACCAGTGGGGTAATTACACATACTTATATAGAATAAACTTGTGTTTTTGTGTAGGCTAAACTACATGCCCAAATATTATGAAAATTTTGTGCTGGACTTGATACTTAACCAGTGATCTACTGTAATTTTTGTAGATTTTATTGATGATCTGAAGTACATGCTACTGTTGTAGGTCTAATAATAATTAAATAAATTATACCTTGTTATACATGAGATAAATGAAATAAAGGGTGTTTGGTGTATCTTTGAAGCATCATGTTAGCTTGCTGGATAATAATGAAAAGAACTTATAGAAGAGAATGCAATAGATGCTTAATTTGGTTACATGTCCTTGGATGATGTTGACTACCTTGTAGAAATAATCTCTAATGTCACCTACACCATGTCATGACCATCTCGTATTCATTTGCATAAGCATCGCACCCCGGGCATCTCGCACTCCACTCATGAGCACCCATGCATCATACAGGCTCGCAAGAGAACGAGGTGGGACCCGAGGAGCAGGAGGAGACCCAGGAGCAGGAACTTCTGGGAGGACCAGAGCCGGAAGGAGAGCTGCAGGAGTGCCCGGACCACAGGCCTAGCACGTTTGAGAAAGGCAACCCCCGGAGCATTCTATGTCTCCCTATTCTCGCTAACTTAATTAATATATTATGATTGTTCTACTATACTGCATTTAAGTGATAGGAATTGCTTGGTACCTGTTGACACTTGCTAACACCACTTGAATGCTAGGTTGTCATCTCCAGCAAGGCACTAGAGTGTACTATAGTATTTATCCGCACACAGATAAATCCGCAAGCGCACGGATACCGTTGTAGTTTTACCCGGTTAAAGGTTTTATCGTATCCACAGGGAAACGGGAGAACCAACTACGCTCTAACTTAACCAAGATGGATAGATAGGTGTAAATAGGAAAGATGGTAGAATTGAATAGGAACAATATTAAAGGTAAAATGATAATGAGAGAATATAGAGTAGAGCAATCTAATATATGGGCGATAATAGGAGAATAGAGATGATAACTATGCTTTCTCTACTTCAAATGGGTATGTCTATGTCTGGGACAAACCACGTGATAAGAATACACCACAAAGGATGCTTATCCATAGGCTGATAAACCCTACCAGTCCTGCTAACGGGAGGTGGACTACAGAGAACCAACATAGCTGTCACATACACGGCCTACCACACGATCCGGCTAGACAGGGGATATCCACAAGTAATCTAGGTCTAAGCACCACGCTTACACCTATACTACAACTCTCACCTATAGCGTCCTATAGATTAAAGTACTCAAAGAGTTATGAACCAGAACATACATGGATAGTAATTGCATAATGAAATAAGAAGTAGATTACCAGAGTCATCCCATGAGCAAGCTTGATTAGAGCATGATCATGGCGAAGTACAACTGGAGGAAGAACCGACAGGCTGGCCTCTCCTCCAATCCTCCCTCGCTCTCCATCTTGCTACTATCTAGATCTACTCTAGTTTAGGGATGAGAGGAGAGCTTTCATCTCCAAACCCTAGCTTTTGCTCTGTCTATGAATAATGAATAAGGATGAAGGGGTTGCCTCCTCCAGGGGCTAGGGGCCTGCTTATATAGCCCCTCCAAATGAATGTGGGCCGTCGGAACAAACTGACCTTAATTGCATGGTTTTCCTTGATCCTTTAGGTCGGTGCAGCATAATCCGCGAGGCGGAGCCTGATTGGTCCAGATGACAGGGCGGGCGCCCAAGGGGGAGGGCGGGCGCCCTGCCCCCGGGCCCGCTCGGCTTCCCGTTCGTTCCCGTGGCTTCTGGAGTCTTCTAGACGATAGAAAATTCGCGCACACGTTAATATCTCTATGTAAACCCGACGTGTGAGCCTTTCCTCCGTATTTCCTGATAACCCCCTATAGAAATAGACAAACACCAAAACTCGTGGAATTCTATCAGATAAAAACCCTAAGTCTGGGTGTTGGTTGCATTTGGATCCTTTTCTTTGTTTATTTGATAATTAAATTTGGTACTTAAGGACCGTCAACAACTCCGCCAAGCTTACCTCTTGCTCGTCCCTGAGCAAGGATGGACTCAAGAGTTTCTGCAGTGGTTTCATGCTTTAAAGGTACACATGCGTTCAAACAAGATCTCATCTCTGGGTTAGCGTAAACTATTAAGATATAAACTTACTCATATTACCTTCCACCATGAGGCTTGCAACCGTCACTTGTGTCTTGAGCAGTTAAAAGATAGAATGGTCAAGTCAAGCACCATGTCTCTTGTTCTTGATCAACTATAGCTCTGGAGTTTTTGCAGATTTTCAAATAAAACTTAGAGATTCCTTGTATGACTATCTCAATTCTCTCTTTTGTGGTATTTCTGGATCCTCACCAAGGCAGTGATGATATATGCCTTCTCTCAAAGTATGTTGTCGGTGTTTTTCCCCGGGGGGGGGGGGGGTCACACCAACGAGTAAATTTGTATGCGTGCTCCCCTTTCCGGATGGTGATGCAAGAAGACACAGAGATTTATCCTGGTTCGGGCAAAGGAAAGCCCTACGTCCAGCGGGGGGGGGGGAGTTTGTATTATCTTGCACCTAAGTGCTTGTACAGGGGCGAATACAAGCGTGGAATGAAATATGTCGCTCTGCTACGTGTGTGTGTGTGTGTGCTTGCGTTGTGATCTCTCTCTCTTCTATTCCTGAGTCCCTCCTTTTATAGCTCCAAGGAGAGACAAAGGGTACATGCATAGATATTAGAGTATGGATCGATAGCCGCATGGAGCGCTGACCTACTCGAGGCTTCCGTACGTCATGGCCTCGAGCCGTCCCATCTTGATAGCTTGGTGATGATTACGCGTGCTCCTGCGTGCTGTCCTGCCAGCCGCCTTGTGCTGGTTCTGAGACCGCATGCTCGTATGGTATGGTGGCGGATCCGGCGGAGCAGCTGTGGTGTTGTCAGTCGATGCCCGACTCGTCCCCGAGAAGGGACCTCGTTCGGTCGAGGGTCGGGCGCCGCGTAATAGGCTGACATCCGGAGCGTTGACCTTGGGTGCCTCGAGGGGGTCCTGATTAGACGTTCCATCCTCGTTTCCTGCGTCCTGACGCACCCTGGGTCGTTCGGTGGGAAAGCTGCAAAAAGAACGATGGGACAGAAGCTTGTTCCCTATCACGCCTTCCGTGACCCGGGTGTTAGGTGGGAAACGTCAGGTGCATTTAATGCTCCCGCCCGCGTGCGCGCGTCAGGCGGCGGACAGTGTCCTAACGCTCGACGTCTCTTGGTTCGCTCGAGCCCGCTTCCGTCTTCGACGGTAGTCGTTGCTCGAGCCCTGACCGATTCGCTCGACGCTATTTCCGTATTCGAGGCTGCGACCGTCGTTGGCGGCGCG
Organism: Sorghum bicolor; assembly: GCF_000003195.3. Lineage (NCBI taxonomy): Eukaryota > Viridiplantae > Streptophyta > Magnoliopsida > Poales > Poaceae > Sorghum > Sorghum bicolor. The sequence continues at coordinate 31,800,767 of NC_012870.2, read as the reverse complement.
TAAGTAAGATTAAGGCGTCGAATTGGGGGTCCCAACCTTCGTATGGGCAATCTCATAATGCGCATCGCTGAGGGTACCCCTTACCGATACCCTCGACAGTAGCCCCCGAGCCTTCATTCGAGCGCTAGCGCTCGAATGGAGGTTTTGACTTACGGTCGAATTTTCGTGGGGGCGCGCGAGCGACCCCGCGGGGTAGCCCCCGAGACCTCGGAGGAGTTTTTGACTCCTTCGAGGGTTATGTTATCTAATTCGCAGAAACGCTTTCGACACCAGTGGTGGAAGATTCTGACTGGCTCGTTTTTGCCCGCGGGTTTCGACGTACTCTCGATAGAGCGAGCGTCTTTCATCCCAAATTGAGTTCCTAGCGGGTAGTCCAAGTGAGAACCTGTGCCCCTTTCGAGGGGGGTCAGCTGTAGCCCGGAGGCGTCCTCATAAAGCAGGGTCGACGTGGTCGGGGATCCTGGTCTCATTCGATAGAGTCCAGTGGCTCGATGCCTCCCTTCGGGGGGATTCCTCTCGACTGTCTCGATCCTACCTTGAACATCGCCAGCAAGTCCTCGAGGCGGGCCTCGATTTTCGACCGCTCGCTGGGGATCCCTGACTCTGGCGCTCGAGATCGGCTGTCGAACCCTTTCGGCGGGCCAGCCATCGACCTCCCGAGACTTTTGCGGTTATGTCCCCTGGCTTACGAGGGAAGGAAACGGTCGTGGCGGTTCGCATTTCTGCCCGTTGGGCGCGTCTTTTTAGGCGGATGACGTTGCGACACCGTATCGGCGAGGAATTCGGAGAGTCCGGCCTGTGAGGAGGGAGAGAGAGCTGTCAGGCGGCGCATTTATGGGGGAGTTACCTTACTTCTCGGATCTGTCCGTTGGCGGTCAGCTGCCTATAAATATGTCGTCGCGTCACCGCCGTTCCTCTCCCTTCCGCCTTCTCGCTCTCGTTCTTTCGCTGCCTTTGCTTTCTCGTCATCTCACGCGCACACGCCCCCTCGAGCCGTAGCGAACCCACCGTCCCGTTAGCCAAGATGCCTGTAAGACTCGTCGCCGCCGATGACTGGCGCCCGTCGTCGATGACGGAGCGCCAGCTGTTGGAGCTCGAGAAGGAGGGACTGCTGCGCCGCCGCACCTCGCTGTCGTCGCCAGAGTGGATCGCGCCGCCAGCGAGCCACAGGACGCCTCAGCCACCTGAGGGCTACGTGGTGTCCTTCGCCAAGTTCCACCGCCACGGTCTGGGCGCGCCTCCAAGCCGCTTCATGCGGGCCCTCTGCTTCCACTATGGGGTGGAGCTGCAGCACTTCTCCCCGAACGCCATCACCGTGGCGGCGGTCTTCGCCGCCGTCTGTGAGGGCTTCCTAGGGATGATGCCGCACTGGGAGCTGTGGCTCCACCTCTACAGGGGCGAGCTGTTTCACGCTTCCACCGGAACCACGGGCGTGAGGAAACCCGTGCGAGCGGGTTGCCTCAATCTGGTGCAGAAGACGGGGAAGACGGACCGGCCGCGGGAGTACATACCGGTAGGGTTGTCGTCCAACCATGCCGGTTGGGACTCTCAATGGTTCTACCTGCGGAACGACGACAACCTCCTACCTCCCTACTCGGGCCGTCTGATCTTGGAGCGCCCAGCGGACTGGACGTACGGCGTCGTCCAAGCTCATCAGCCTCGGCTCGACCCTCTCCTCGACGCCCTGAAGAAGCTTCGCCAGGAAGGTTTGACCGCCGCCCTCGTCCTCTCGGCCGTCCATCATCGGAGAGTTCTCCCTCTGATGTCACGACCGCTGAGGATGGACGAGATGGGCCCTGGCGTCTCGTCTCGGGACCTCGAGGCATGTCGGATGTCCAGCGAGCCTCCGACGGACGACGAAGTCGCGGCCCGAGTCAGGGCCGCAATTGCCGGTGATTTTAAGCCGGAGCACGTCAACGGCTTCCCCATGCGACCTGACGCAGGCTCGATCGATCTGGTACGCTTTCTTCTTGCGCGCATCCTCGATTCTAGGTTTCTCCTCTAAGCCTACCTTAGTTTTGGCAGGGTCGGATTGATGTCCGGTCCTCGAGGCCTCCAGTTAAGGAGGACGAGGCCGACCGCGACAAACGGCGCCAATCCGCCGAGAAGTCGAAGTCTGCCAAGGACTCCGCAAAAAAGGGGGAGAAGAAGAAGAATCTCGATCGCCAAGCATTAGAGGCGCGTCGAGCCAAATCCAGGCAGAGGGGGGAGCCTGAGGAGGAATCCCCTAACGACGACGATGATGACGACGAGAGTAGCGACGACTCCGAGGGGATGGCGTCGCGTCTCGATCGGATCCTCGAGGGGCCGCCTCGAGATGACGTCGACGCCCCCCGGACGGAGATGCCGGAGGAGGGTCCGAGTGGGTCTCGTCGTCCCCGGCCCGACGCTCCTCCCGCGCTCAAGGCGGGCCAGGACGCACCGCGCCCTCCTCCGGCGTCCAAGGAGAGTGGTCCGGCGAGGTCCCAGGCGTCGGGGCCGCTGACTCGCGGTCGCGCTGCGGCCTCTGAGAAAGGAGACGCCGGTCGTAGGAGCACGAGTCCCGGCGCCCGCCAAGCGAGATCCGACGTTCCTAGGCCAATTTCTGCCCTTGAGAGGCCTAGCGCCCCGACGCGGGGCGGCTCGAGGCCCGCTGGTCGGGGTGGCGGAAGGTGAGCCGTTCTGCCCGTGGGGTAAGCCCTTTTGTTATTGCGGTCTTTGTCCCCTCAATCTCTCGCTTTTCCTCACATGCTGACTTTTTCTCAGGCTGAAACGGACCCTCGAGCAGGCCCAACCATCGATGGCCAAGAGGCTCAGAACGGGTGCCGCCTCAACGGAACCAGGTTTGTAGTTAATTCCCGGATGTCGCGATATTATTATGTCGGTTATCATAACGTCTGACTCTTACTCTTTGTTTTGCAGGCCCGTCAAGCACCCGACCTTCAGCCGGCGTCGAGATAGCTTCGCCTCGTCCCGCGCCTACTCCGCCGCCACCAACTCATGATGCGACTCCCCAGACACGAGTGTCGGAGGGAGCCCCCGAGCCCCCTCGATTGGGGGTCGAGGGGGAGCCTATCACCATCAGCGATACGTCTGATGGTAACGACGCATCTGGGGGCGTTCGACCCATGGAGGAAGAGGCGTCGACTCCCAACGTCGCAGGACGGACCCCCTGGCCCGCAGGCCTTCGAGCCCTCGAGACGCAGAGGAAGATGGAGGAGGAGGAGGCGCGGGATCGCGAGGTGGAGCAGCCGTCACTGGAGCAGCAGCAGCAGCAACCCCAGCCGCAGAAGCAACCGCAGCTTCAGCATGACGAGCAGCAGCAGCAGCTGGGGCGGCAACAGCAGCTGGGGGGCCAAGAGAACGAGCCACTCGAGCCCCCGCCTCAGATTTTGGCCGGACCGGCGCCACAGGCGTCGCAAGAGCCCGGCGATCAAGAGGGAGATTTGCCGGTGTACGGGCCTCCCACCCCAGCGTGGCTTCTCCCGGGGGCGCCTGCCGCGATCCGGGCAGAATCGGGGCGAGCGGACGGAGTGGTGGCGCTCGCCTGCATGATGCGCACCCCCACCGACCCTGAGTCCGAGATCAAGAGGACACTCTACGGCATGGACGGGATCGCCCCAGGGTTCCTCCGGGAGCGTCGAGCGTGGGAGGACCGCTTCCCCTCTGAGGAGGACGAGATCGGGTCGTCTGGGAGTAAGGACGGTACATGGAAAACGGTGGATGACGACGGGAGGTTCCCTTGCCTCGCCGACCTGTTCTTGCGCCACGGGGGTTCCCTCGAGACCGTCGAGAACTTTCTCCGCGGCGTAAAGGTGCGGGCCGATCGGGAGATGGAGAACTGGTGTCCCGATCGGATTCGTATCCGAGCTTCCAGTGACCCGTCCGAGCCCAATATCTTCCTCGACGACAAGAAGGAGGTCGAGAAGTGGGAGCACGTCGAGGAGCTCCGCCTTTGGATGAAACACGTGGTGGGGCTCCTATCGGACGTCATCAACAACGGGCTTGGGCCAGCTTATTTTGTAAGTGTTTCTCGAGCTCCAATCTTGGTGGTGCTTTTGGGTTTCTGTGTTCTAACCCCCCTGACCCCTGATTGGCAGGATATGAGAGAGACCTCCCGCATCAAATCTAGCTTCATTCATGCCACGAGGGGCGGATGGGAGCAGCTTCCCCTCCTCAAGGATCAACTCCTCGAGTCACAGGAAAAGCTGCTTAAAGCTTATAAAGATCTTATAGCACTCGAGGAGGAGAAGAAGGTGAGGGAGTCTGCTTTGGCCGAGGCCCGAGAGGTCTCGAAGAAGGCGGAGGAGGAGGCGGTGCGGTTCGGGAGCGGGCTCTTACGGTCGAGGAGGCCGCGTCCAGAGCCCGGGAGGAGGTCCTGTCCCACAAGGGCATCATTGCGGACCTGGATAAAGAGAAGGGCCTTCTCCAGACCGACCTGGACTCCCTCCGCGATACCTTCCAGAAGATGAAGGTGGCGTTCGTGGACAGTGAGGTCGCCAGGGGTGCCGCCGAGGACGCAAAAAAGAAAGCCCTCGAAGACCTCGAGATGGAGCGAGCTCGATCCCGCAGTCTCTCTGACGACGTCGAGCGTCTGAAGGGAGAACTGCTAGAGAAGAGTGGAGCCGTCGCTCAGGCTGGCAGGGTGATCGAAGATCTCCGCGTTGCCAATACTGAGCTGACGCGCTCCAACAGAGAGATCGAGCGTGCCAATACCAGGTTGGTTGGCGAGAACACGGCTCTAGAGGAGAGTATCAAAGGTATGTTCCCTTTGTCGAATTTCCTTTTCGAGGTGTGTTTGAGTTTTTTCTAAAGCTCCTTTGTATTGGTATTTGTAGGGCTCAAGGACGAACTCCTGGTCGCCCAAGCCGAGGCTCGCAACGCCAAGGCTCAACTCGAGGCTGAGGTTGCTTTGAACCGTCGAGTGCGGACGGCGATAAGCGATCTCTCGACCTCTTGGGAGGTCGAGCCTATGGATGAGTCGAGGGAGGACTCTCGAGGTGACGCACTGGTCGACCAGCTGTGCTACTTAGGTGCGACGCTGCGAGATCGGGTGCGGGATGCCCTCCACATCGGGGTGAAGCGGGCGATGGCGGTTGTCTGCTCGGGCTTCTCCTACGACATGGAGGTAGTATCCCACGGCTTCGTCACCGACATCTCTAAGACCGACGCGGAGAACGAAGAAAGGCTTCACACTTTGATCGATGACGCGGAGGCCCCTGGAGAGAGGCTGGCCAAGCTATTTGAACCTGAGGTGCTTCCTCCTGAGACTGGCTCGGGCGGAGGTGAGGGTGGCGAGGGTCGTACCATGGACTGAGGCCTGCGAGCCTGCTCGGGGTGCCTGGGGCCCCTTGTATAAAACTTAGTTAATCCTATTTCTGAGTGATACAGTACTTTTGTGGTTGTTAAATGTTTGTTTGTCTTTCCACTCGAGGTTCTTTTGTTTCCTTTGCGCCTACACATGTGTTCCTTGTTCGATTTTTCGTAAAACGCAGCTTCGATCTCCTCGAGGGTGAGGGAGTGAGTAGAGTTTCCATAGCCCGGGGGCGTAGGTGTTCTTAGGCTCGCTATCCTTTGGTCCTCGAGGGGCTCGAGGCGCCTTGACTACTCGATCGTTCAAGGTTTACTAAGTAGGAAATAGAGAAACTTTTTTGGCTTTTTCGACGCTTGGGGAGGGGTCGTCCCTCTGGTAGCCCCCGAGGGGGTGCGGACTATGATGGGTCATGGTCGGCATCCCCTTTTAACGTCGAGACTATAATTCGTAACTATTTTTGGTACAGAAAGAAACTACTCGAGGGAAAGACTTTATTTATTCATGCGTTCATTTACAAAGTCTTCGTACAAAAAGTAGGATCGTAAATCTAGGACTTCTAGGGGTAGAATCGACGTAGCTGTTCGATGTTCCATGCGTTGGTGAAGACTGCCCCCTTTTCGTCCGCCAATTTGTACGTTCCTGGCTTAAGGACCTCGGCCACCACATACGGGCCTTCCCAAGGTGGGGTTAGCTTGTGGCGTCCTTGGTTGCTTTGCCGGCGTCGTAGGACAAGGTCACCTACGTTGAGGTCCCTCTTGCGCACGTGCTTGTCGTGGTAGCGTCGGAGTCTCTGCTGATATCTAGCAGAGTTGAAGAGGGCCATGTCTCGAGCTTCCTCGAGTTGGTCGACCGCGTTTTCTTGAGCTTCTTTGTTCGATTGCTCATTGTAAGCCCTGAGTCGAGGTGACCCATACTCGAGGTCTGTGGGGAGGATAGCCTCAGAGCCGTAGACCATGAAGAACGGGGTGTATTTGGTGGCTCTGCTCGGCGTTGTCCTTAGGCTCCATAGGACCGAGGAAAGCTCCTCGACCCATCTCTTGCCGAATTTCTTCAATCGATTGTAGATCCTTGGCTTGAGTCCTTGTAAAATCATGCCATTGGCACGCTCGACTTGGCCGTTAGTTCGAGGGTGGGCTACTGCGGACCAATTCACACGGATGTGATGCTGATCACAGAAATCCAAGAACTTTCTGCCAGTAAACTGGGTGCCGTTGTCGGTGATGATGACATTGGGGATCCCAAATCGATGGATGATGTCGGAGAAGAAGAGGACGGCTTGCTCGGAGCGGATGTTAGTGATGGGTCGAGCCTCGATCCATTTAGAGAACTTGTCAATAGCCACCAGCAAATGTGTATACCCTCCTTTCGCCTTTTGTAGAGGTCCTACTAAGTCGAGCCCCCACACCGCAAACGGCCAGGTGATGGGGATCATCTGAAGAGCATGGGCGGGCAGGTGCGTCTGTTGGC
>NC_012870.2:31772561-31793907 GCF_000003195.3 Sorghum bicolor | reverse complement strand
AAAGCCTTGCCGAAAGCGTTTCCTACAAGGGTCCGTGGGGCGGCGTGGTGGCCACAAGCCCCCGAATGCAGGTCGTCGAGGAGTTTTCGGCCTTCTTCTATGGTGATGCAACGCTGTAAGATTCCCGTCGGGCTCCGTCGATATAGCTCGTTGTCTTCACCGTAGATCACATATGATTTGGCCCGTCGAGCGATACGACGAGCTTCTGTCCTGTCTTCTGGCAACTCACCGCGGATAAGGCAGTCGAGGAACGGTGTGCGCCAATCGAATGGTCGACCCGGTCGTCGTTCTATTTCCATCACCTCTTCCTCCATCAAGAGCGCATCGACAGCATTGGTTGGTTGGGCGATGGTGGTATCGGCGCCAGCCCCCGTGCTTAAGTCGACGGATGGCTCGTGTAGATCTTTTGAGAATACATCAGGCGGCACTGTGCCTCTGGTAGATGCAATCTTGGCGAGTTCGTCGGCTGCCTCGTTGTAGCGTCGAGCGACATGGACGAGCTCGAGGCCGTGGAATTTGTCTTCGAGTCGACGCACCTCCTTGCAGTATGCTTCCATCTTTGGGTCATGGCAACTCAAGGCTTTCATTACCTGGTCGATGACGAGTTGGGAGTCGCCTCGGACGTCGAGGCGTCGGACTCCTAACTCAATAGCGATCTTGAGACCGTTGACGAGGGCCTCATATTCTGCGACATTGTTAGATGCGGCGAAATGAATCCTGATTATGTACCTCATGTGGACGCCCAAGGGTGAGATGAACAGTAGGCCGGCCCCGGCCCCAGTTTTCATGAGTGACCCGTCGAAATACATTGTCCACAGCTCCGCCTGGACCTGAGTCGGGGGAAGCTGGGAGTCCGTCCATTCTGCGACGAAGTCTACCAGGGCTTGCGATTTGATAGCCTTTCGAGGCGCATAAGTGAGAGTCTCGCTCATGAGCTCGACCGACCACTTCGCTATCCTTCCCATGGCCTCCTTGCTCTGGATTATTTCGCCCAAAGGGAAAGAAGAGACCACCGTGATAGGATGACCAAGGAAATAATGTTGTAATTTACGGCGGGCGAGGATTACGGCGTAGATCAGCTTCTGGATTTGTGGGTAACGCGCTTTGGTCTCCGAAAGCACCTCGCTGACGAAATAGACCGGCCTTTGGACTGGCAGCGCGTGACCCTCTTCTTGTCTTTCGACCACCACCGCCGCGCTGACGACCTGGGTCGTCGACGCGACGTAGAGGAGCAGCGGCTCCGCAGGTTGAGGTGGAACCAGGACTGGTGCCGAAGTCAGCGTCTTTTTCAGCTTTTCGAGTGCTTCCTCGGCCTCGGGGGTCCAAGAAAAACGCTCGACCTTCTTCAGGAGTCGATATAATGGTAATGCCTTTTCTCCTAGTCTCGAGATGAAACGGCTCAGAGCCGCCAGGCACCCCGTGACTCTCTGGACACCCTTGATGTCTCGAATTGGCCCCATTTTCGTGATGGCCGAGACTTTCTCGGGGTTGGCCTCGATACCGCGTTGTGAAACAATGTATCCTAAGAGCATGCCTCGAGGCACGCCAAAAACGCACTTCTCGGGATTAAGCTTGATCCGGCTGGTGCGCAAGCAGCTGAAAGCAACCTCGAGGTCCTGGATCAGGTCTCCTCGTTGCTTTGACTTGACGACAATGTCGTCGACGTAGGCCTCGACCGTTGAACCTATATGTTCGCCAAATACGTGGAGCATGCAACGTTGATACGTGGCTCCCGCGTTTCGAAGCCCAAATGGCATGGTCACGTAGCAATACATCCCGAAAGGCGTGATGAAAGAGGTCGCGAACTGGTCGGACTCTTTCATTTTTATTTGGTGATAACCAGAATATGCATCAAGGAAAGAAAGGGTTTCACATCCCGCGGTAGAATCGACAATCTGATCAATGCGTGGTAATGGAAAGGGAACTTTTGGACATGCTTTATTCAAACTAGTATAATCAACACACATCCTCATTTTCCCATTCTTTTTCTTAACTAATACAGGGTTCGCTAACCAGTCAGGATGATGAACCTCCTTGATGAATCCGGCCGTCAAAAGCTTTTGGACTTCCTCGCCAATGATCTTGCGCTTTTCCTCGTCGAATCGGCGCAACCGCTGCTTCACTGGCTTGGAACCGGCTCGAATCTCCAAGGAGTGCTCGGCGACTTCCCTCGGTATGCCCGGCATATCCGAGGGACTCCATGCAAACATATCAGCATTCGCACGGAGAAAGTCGACGAGCACGGCTTCCTATTTGGGGTCGAGGTCGGTGCTGATTGCCAGCACCTTGCCGTCGGAGTTGTTGGGGTCGAGCGGGATCTTCTTAGTACCTTCCACCGCCTCGAAGCTGCCCGCATGACGTTTAGGTTCTGGAGCCTCAGCGGCCATGGCTTCGAGCTTCGCAACGAGCTCGGTGGAGCTCTCGACCGCCTCCCCGTACTCGACGCACTCGACGTCGCACTCGTACGCGTGCTCGAAGGAAGAGCTGATGGTGATGACGCCTTTGGGACCAGGCATCTTCAGCTTCAAGTATGTGTAGTTGGGTATAGCCATGAACTTCGCGTAGCCCGGGCGTCCGATGATGGCGTGGTATGTGCCTCGGAACCCAACCACCTCAAAGGTGAGGGTCTCCTTCCTGAAGTTGGCCGCCGTTCCGAAGCAGACCGGTAGGTCGATTCGACCTACTGGCAGTGCTTTTTTCCCTGGTACGACGCCATGGAAGCCGCCGGCGCTTGGCTGGAGGCGTTCTCTATCGATACCGAGGAGATCGAGGGTCTCGAGGTAGATGATGTTGAGGCTGCTGCCGCCGTCCATCAGCACTTTCGAGAGTCGGGTGTTGACGATGATGGGGTCGACGACGAGCGGGTAGACGCCTGGGGCGACCACTTTGTCGGGGTGATCCTCTCGGTCGAAGGTGATGGGAGTGCTTGACCAGCTAAGATACTGGGGCACCGCCATCCTTGCCGCAAAGACTTCGCGACGCTCCCTCTTGCGTTGCCTCGTGGTCAACTGAGTCGAAGGCCCGCCATAGATCATGTAGCAGTCGTGGACGGCGGGGAAGCCGTCGTCATCTTTGTTGTCCTCCTTGCCGCCAGCCTTCTCCTTCTTGGAGTCATCACGCGCATCTTTTTTGAGCCCCTGACCGTCGAAATGCTTTCTCAGCATGCGACAATCCTTGAGTTTGTGGTTTGCGCCTCCCTTATGGTAAGGGCACGGCTCCTCCAACATCTTGTCGAAGATTCCCCCCTCCGGAGGGCCTCGCGGCTTCTTTCGATCCATCGTGGCGACAAGGTCGTCACCCGAATCTCCCTGGTGGAACTGCCGTACTTTCTGCTTCTTTTTATTTTTCTTGAGGCCTCGACCGAAAGTCCCTTCTTCATCGACGGGCTGCTTGCCTTTTCTTCCTTCTGAGCTGAAGAAAGCGCCGACTGCCTCCTCCCCTGCCGCGTAGTTAGCTACTACGTCCATCAGCTCGTCGACGGTCTGAGGTCGATTGCGGCCTAATTCCCGCACCAAGTCTCGACTGGTGGTGCCCGAGACAAACGCCAAGATGACGTCGTGGTCGGGGATGTGTGGTAACTCAGTGCGTTGCTTCGAGAAGCGTCGAGCGTACTCCCGAAGAGTCTCTCCTGTCTTCTGCTTGCATTTGCTGAGGTCCCACGAGTTCCCTGGCCGTATATAGGTCCCTTTGAAGTTACCCTCGAATACTCTGACCAGGTCAACCCAGTTGTGAATCTGATTGGCTGGGAGTTCCTCGAGCCATCGACGGGCGGTGTCGGAGAGGAAAAGGGGTAGTTGTCTGATGATGGCTCGATCATCCCCCCGAGCGCCGCCTAGCTGACAAGCCAGTCTGAAATCGGCCAGCCATAGCTCTGGCTTGGTTTCTCCATTGTACTTCGCGATGCTGGTTGGGGGTCGGAATGGACTAGGCAGGGGCGTGCTGCGAATTGCTCTGCTGAACACCCGCGGGCCTGGTGGCTCGGGGGCCACCCGGTCCTCGTCGCTGTCGTACCTCCCACCGCGATGCGCGCTATAACCACGTTCTTCTGCGTCTCCGTGCCGTCGGCGTCTACTTTCTTTGACGTCGTGTCGCGCGTCGCGTCGACGTTGATTGTCGGCAGGGAGGATGAGAGCGGTCTTTCTGCCTCGAGGGGGAGGTTGTTGCTGGACAGACACCTCCTCTTCGATTAGAGGCTGTTCGTCGCGCTTCTCTGTGGCAGCTCCTCGTCGTCGAGATGCCGAACTTTCGGCTTGTTGAACTGCTGCCACCTGGAGCAACGTCTGAACCTCATCCCGAATTCGTCGGGCCTGGGAATTCGATGGTTCTGGCATGTTACGCAGCAGCATCGTCGCTGCCACTACATTTTGGCCTGCTCGAGGAAAACGGCCGACAGGTTGCTCCGCCTCCGTGTCACCGACGATCTGTCGATGTACCTCTCGAGCGCGTCTGCGGACACTTCCGCCTGGCGGGTAGGGCAGGTCTTGTTCGAGGATTTGCTCGAGCAGGACGAGGCGCTCGCGATCTTCGTCGAGCTTCATCTTGAGCTCCCGCAGCTGCGCGAGCTGCGCAGTTCTATCTTCCTGAGGAAGAGGGTCGAACCGTCCGTCGTTCCCAGGCGTCCTGGGGTCTTCTTGTGCCGCGGGGGCTCGTCCACCCGCAACAGCATCCCGTGTCTCGTCGGTGGTTTCTGCCGCTCCGTCGAGGTGATAGCATTCCCTCGTAGGGTCATAACTGTCTGTCTCGGAGTCGGAGTCCAGCTCGGCAGCGTGGAGACATTCACGTCCTTCCTTCAGCCATCGTTGCCTGAGGGAGGTGATCGAGTATCGTCCGGGGCCTAGACGGCGAAGGCCCCGTACTTGGGAAAGGTCCGGCAGTTCGGACGTCGGCCGCCGCTCTTCGGAACTACGTGGGATGACCATTGGTCTTTCCACGTATGTCTGAGCGTTTGGGCATATCGTCTTGGCGAGCGATGCCGCGGCGTTGTCCAATCCGAACGGCAGTGCCGTCCTTGGAGAGAACAGCCCGCGTGGAGGCAGCCTAGCTGCGTTGGGGGAGGGTGCGCGAGACGCGTCTCCCCCCGTCGTCGCGTGGTGCTGAGTCGTCGCGCTTGTCGCTCGGTCAGACGGTGTTGCCGACCCGTGGCCCGCATCTTGCCTTGCACGAGTTGTTGGTCGTGCCGAAGCAAGGGGGCCGCGATGGTGCTGCCCGCGCCTCTTCTTAGGCGGGGAGGCGTGGTGGTGAGGGCGTCTTGGAGCCTTCGACCGTGCTGGCGTAACGCGGACTCCTCCTGGTCCTTGGACCGAGAGCAAGATCATGTCGTAGCCGAAGCCCGTAGACATGAACTCGAGACTCCCAAACCAAATCACCGTGGAGTGCGGAAGCGGCGAGGCAGGAGTAGTCATCCGGAAAGTGGTGGGAAATCGGTGAAAAACACGCAGGACCCCTACCTGGCGCGCCAACTGTCGGTGTTTTTCCCCGGGGGGGGGTCACACCAACGAGTAAATTTGTATGCGTGCTCCCCTTTCCGGATGGTGATGCAAGAAGACACAGAGATTTATCCTGGTTCGGGCAAAGGAAAGCCCTACGTCCAGCGGGGGGGGGGGGAGTTTGTATTATCTTGCACCTAAGTGCTTGTACAGGGGCGAATACAAGCGTGGAATGAAATATGTCGCTCTGCTACGTGTGTGTGTGTGTGTGCTTGCGTTGTGATCTCTCTCTCTTCTATTCCTGAGTCCCTCCTTTTATAGCTCCAAGGAGAGACAAAGGGTACATGCATAGATATTAGAGTATGGATCGATAGCCGCATGGAGCGCTGACCTACTCGAGGCTTCCGTACGTCATGGCCTCGAGCCGTCCCATCTTGATAGCTTGGTGATGATTACGCGTGCTCCTGCGTGCTGTCCTGCCAGCCGCCTTGTGCTGGTTCTGAGACCGCATGCTCGTATGGTATGGTGGCGGATCCGGCGGAGCAGCTGTGGTGTTGTCAGTCGATGCCCGACTCGTCCCCGAGAAGGGACCTCGTTCGGTCGAGGGTCGGGCGCCGCGTAATAGGCTGACATCCGGAGCGTTGACCTTGGGTGCCTCGAGGGGGTCCTGATTAGACGTTCCATCCTCGTTTCCTGCGTCCTGACGCACCCTGGGTCGTTCGGTGGGAAAGCTGCAAAAAGAACGATGGGACAGAAGCTTGTTCCCTATCACGCCTTCCGTGACCCGGGTGTTAGGTGGGAAACGTCAGGTGCATTTAATGCTCCCGCCCGCGTGCGCGCGTCAGGTGGCGGACAGTGTCCTAACGCTCGACGTCTCTTGGTTCGCTCGAGCCCGCTTCCGTCTTCGACGGTAGTCGTTGCTCGAGCCCTGACCGATTCGCTCGACGCTATTTCCGTATTCGAGGCTGCGACCGTCGTTGGCGGCGCGTAAGTAAGATTAAGGCGTCGAATTGGGGGTCCCAACCTTCGTATGGGCAATCTCATAATGCGCATCGCTGAGGGTACCCCTTACCGATACCCTCGACATATGTACTATTTGTGGTATGAGGCATAGTGACACTGCCTTCTCTCTCACCCTACTCTGATAAGGTTTTGATATCTGGAGCTCATAGGTGGGAGACAACTAATACATACTTACAAGACATTTATTGCATAGTCAAACCATAGATCTAGAGAAACAAGTCAATAAGTCAAATCAAGATGTGCATGTGTGGTGAATGAATGGTGTATGGTGATGATGGTGATAATGGTGAAAACAATGGTGAAAGTCTAATTCTACTTTTGCTCTTTTGAGGGGATACATACCTTTCTTGCACTTTGAAGCTTTTTGAGGAGAATGAGATGCTCCATATTTTCTTTTTCATTCCTCTCAGGTGGGTATCTTGTACCCCTAATTCTACTGTCGGACACTTGTCCATTTTTATCTCTCGTCTCACTTTTTCTTTTCTTCGAGGTTCCGGACACTTGCCCCTTTTTATTTCCTCGTATTCACTTTTTTTCAGAGCACTCACCCTCCTAGAATAATGTGGCAAGTGGTAATAACCAAAATATCTCAAGCATTTATTTCACGGGGAATAACAGGGATAGGATAATGTTTTTGGCTATTCTCTCCTAGATAGGAGTAGAATAATTTTGGGTGAATCTAGAGAGGGAAATGAGTGGATGTATGTGGATGCGTACTTCCGGAGTAGAAGCAGCATGTATGAGTGAACGTGCAAGTGAATCTTGATTTTAACCGCATGACAAGTTCCTAAGGGTCTACATAGCTTGACCACACTCAATGCTCATAAGTAGTAAAAAGTAAATGTATGGTTCATAGTCTAATAAGCATGTATATATGGTTGTGGTAGGATTTTAAACTCTCATCATACAGGAACTCATCATGCAACATTTTAAAGATTTTCAAAGATAAATTTCTCTAGAATTCTAGCATCTCTAGGAATAGATAAACATCAGCTCAACCTTCCCATATCGTATCCGTTAACGACTTAGACTTTAGATCAAGTACTCTTGCCACAAGTTCAGGTTTAGAGAAAATCTTAATTCGTAACAGTCATGCCTAAACTTGAGAGAGATTTCAATTTTGAGAACTAATCATGGCTGAGCAACTATTCATCATTTCCATGTGAGAGCTTATCATGAGGGTTCATAGCAAACTTGATTTATTTATTTAGCAAACTAAGCAAAGATATATATATATATATATATATAAGCATAAAATATTTATTTGGGTTTTTATGATTATGCATCTTTTTATTATTTGAGTAAAGTATAAATGCGAGTAGAAACACTTAGCTAGATAAATGGGGGTGCTCTCCCCCAAGCTGGATTTTGACGTAATTTTTTTCTAATGTAGCTAGCAGGTGGCAGAGGTGTATTTGAATGTCGGCAGCACCCTAACTGCAATTAGGATGTCCTCCGTCTGCTAGTCTTCTTTGATCCTTGAATTCTGTGGAGCTCAAATAGACAACAAAGCTTTGTGGAACTGGTTAAGTGCTAGCATAAATATCTAGCCTTTATCATGTTGAGCCTCCTCTAATAAATATTACTCTCTTTGGTAGGATCATAAATTTATTTTTATATTTTCATTTCTATAGGACAGGAATATATTTATTTTATTTTTTTACGCCACCACAGTGAATGTACTTATGGGTTTTATGCCACGAGCATACTCATATGGGGCTTACTATTTTTAACTTTTTTATTTTCTTTTCAAGATAGCATGATTAACTAACAAGCCATTTTAAAGAAAGTAAACAATTTAAGGGAAAAGGGAATGCAGAAAGGATAAATATGGATAACTACCGATTTTACCTTTCGGCGAGGGTTCAATATTTTAAGTCTTCTGAACAAGACTTCTCACCGTGTTCATTCTCTAGGTGCGTCATTTGATTCAGGTGTGGACCTTGACATCTGCACCTCTTGATACGGTGTCACCCATGTTCTTCGTTTGCCCAGCAGTTCGAAGTGCGGCGTTGGCAGTATCTTGCTTAGTGTGTTTGTTCTCGTAGATCCAAGTCCTTCACTTGGTAGAGTCTGGGAGTTTAAAAAATCCTCCATGTTTCTCAAAATGTGTCCTGTTTATACAGACAAGGCAGAGATCAAGTGCATGGGTCCTGTTGGTGGAAAACACCAACAGAACCAACAATATATTTATTCTTCTCTATCCTTAAGCATAGAGAGCAAGACAAAGTTGATGGGTGATAAGTTCATGAGTGTAGCATTTAAAACAATTGTCAGATCAGATCGCTCAACCTTATGGAAAGATAATCTATCTATGTATATGTCTTTTTCTTTATATCTTCCTAAAGATTGAATGTGCAACATTTTAGCTCATATGATTAGGAGTGTGGGATCACGGAGGTAGTACTAGGAACAAAGATTAAAGGACTAAACATGGTGAATCAGTTGGGTTGGTTAATTTGGAGTTATAAATGATACATGTTTGTCTCTTTACTTATGTGAACGCCAGAACCAAGGAGAAGCTTATAAAAGTGATAGTCACATATCTTAAGATGTTACCTTAATTGAAGAGTGATGGTACCATCTCATCTTGTGGAAGCTTCCATTCGTAGTGTAACACCCAAAAATTTCTTTTGAGTTAATAGGGTTTAATTGGATTTATTTAAGTATTTTTGTGCGCATTTAAATATAGTAAATAAATAATTTTTTGTTGGAATTAAAATTCAACATAAGTTTAGTAAACTTGATTGTGCATTCATGCTGGAGTATATTTTATTTCGTGCTAAATTATTTTCGCTAGAATTTAATTGCAGTAAAAATCCTCTTCAAAAAGAAAGCTTTAGAAAATGAAATGGAAAAGGAAAGAAAAGAAGAAACCTCCTCCCTGGAAAACCAGCCGAAGCCCAGCTCCCTCTCCCCCTTCTCACTTTTCCCCATCGGCCCGCTGTCTTTCTCAGCCCGGGAACGGCCCAGCAGCAGCAGGCGCGCCTTGCTTCCCCCTCTCCTCTTTGACCGACAGTTGGACCCCACCTTCGCTCTCACCGACACCTGGGGCCCGCGCGTCAGCGCCCATCCCTTCTCCTTTCTTCTTTCTCTGTTCGTGGCCGAGGAGGACACCTCTACCGGCCGAATCAAACCCGAGAACCCGGGATTTCTTGCCTTTTTGCGCAAACCAAGACCCTATAAATCTCCTACGCCCCCGCCGTGACCCCCTTTGCCGTTTCTTTGCGTCCCGGGAACCCTAGCCATCGAGTTCGTCGAAATTTGGATCACGCCGAAGCAAGTTTTTCTTCGTCACTGTGAACCGAGCGTTCTGTTCTCTCTCGGGCCAAAGCAAACACTTAGGTGAGCTCGCGATGTCCTTCTCCCTCTCCCCGTACCCTCGGCTTGGTTTTTGGTGCACAGAGTCGCAAGAATGGAGAACGTCGGCGAGTCCTGGACGGCGCCCATGGCGCGCCGCCGTGGGTGGCTCAGCTCCGGCGGCCGGATCCGCCGCCTATGGCTCCCGGGTCGATCTCGGCCGTTGATTCGCAGATCAACGCATGTAAATAGAAGATAACGGTTCAGCGTCGTTTTCGCTAAAGAGCCCCTCTCCTTTTTGGCATTAGAACCTGCAGTCCCTTTTGCGCCTTTCGTTAATACGTTTTGACGAATATGAAAGCGTAAACCGACTTCAGTGAGTTCCAAATACGTTTTCCAGTATTTACAGAAATACCACTGATTTTGTTTTGCTTATAAAACGCATTTTAACTCCGTTGTTGTCCATTCAAATTTTGTTAGATTCGTATTCTCGAGCTCTACATGTTAGAAGTAGTAGTTTACTGTTTTGAAACTTTTTAATTCTGCAGTAGCATTAATTAATTATTTCTTTATAGGAAATCTTAGAAAATGCATAACTTCTCCGTTTTAATTCCGATTTTCGTGATCTTTACGTTTGTGTGATCGTAGCGCTGCGTAGAATATTTTGATAAACTTTTATATTTGTTTTACCACTTTTAGTGTACTGTTCTAATTATATCTTGTTTGCTTCGTGTATGATTGTCTACATTGGATTGCGTGTTGTTGATTGATGATTGGAATTAGACGGTGAGCCGTACGTTGGTGCTCAAGATCAAGCATTTGAAGACCAGCAGGCTCAGGAGAGCTTTGATCAAGGCAAGTATAACTTGGGATTATCCTTGTTACCTATACACAATTAATATAACATTTATCACATGCATGTGTCCACCTTGATGACCTTAGCAAAATCATAGATGATTGTTATCCTGGATTCCTTGTTACCTATTTTGGATATGCATTTGGTAGTTCTTGCTAGTGCTTGATTATTAATCCATGATCTTGTAACATGAATATTTGAATATACAATAAACAATAAAATAAGCTTTCTAGCAACTTGAATATAAAGGGTGGAAAGAACTCTGGCTTTTGCTGGATTGATCTTGACCCTCCATAAGGACTTATCCCTTGGCAAAAGCTGGGACAACTCGTACAACCATGAGGGCTATATGGCTCTGGCTTTAGTCAAGTATGAGTAAGCTTTTCTAGCTTGTTAGAGGTTACCCGAAAGGGCGGAGGGGCTGAACCGTTTTGGCTATAGTGCGAGCCCCTGTCCCTATGTGTATAGGCTGCGCGTCATTGCGCCATTCGGAAGGGGGGTATCTATATCTGCGCGCAAAGGAAACCTTGCGGCCCTAACATGTTAGACGAACCTTTGAAAGACTTCATAGTGAACCCTGCTGACCTTCCTTGGTAGTGGGTTAAGAGGCTGATCACCTCGGGTGAAAGGGTAAATCACGACTCATGGGTAAAGATGTACAACCTTTGCAAAGTGTTAAATCTGGTATACTAGCCGTGCCCACGGATACGGGCGGCCCGGAAAACTGACGGAATAGAAGGACACTGATGAACATGACTAATGATGATAAATGAAGGATTATTATGTTGTTTATATGTGTTATTCTTAATTCTTGTATACATTGATCATGTGGTTATGGGATTATTTATGCTACCTTGACATTTGCTATCCAATGATGAAACATGCTATCAACTATTAAAAGCTAAATGCAGTCAAACCAGTGTCAGCTATTTGAGCCTCATGAACCCCTGGTTATACTTGTTGAGTACGATATGTGCTCACTCTTGCAATTTCCCAACACCCCAGGTTATGATAATGAAGATGACTGGAATGAGGATTACCGTTATGAGTACTAGGTTTGGAGTCAACCAGTCAATAGTGTCCCTGTGTGGAGCTTCCGTCGAGAGCGTGGTTTACTTCATGCTATCATTTTTGTATGAGACTATGTGATATATTGTATTCCGCTATGTAATAAACACTGCAATGATACATTTGAGATTTGTCTACTTATGTGTGCGACTGTTTCTGGGGCACATATGAGTCTTTTATGCATCCTACTTTATTCTTAAAATATGGGTGTGACAAATTGGTATCAAAGCTTTGTTGACTGTCGGACGCAAGCCTTGTTAGAAATTGGCCGTCTTAAGGTTTTGAAATTGACATAAAATCCTTGCTCTATAAACCTTGATATTTTCTTCTACACTATATCTCATTCATCTTCACCTTGTTGCTTATTTTAAAGACTTGTTCTCATCCCCACTCTTTGCTTTGAATATGCTTTTAGAACTTTTCTTACCACCTTCTAACGTCATTGAAATAAGAGTTAATGGATCTTTACCCTTAATAGGAAGAGAACGTTAGTACTGCAAGTTGAGTCAATGCTTGAAGTGTGAACCTTTGATGCTTGGTTTGGTTTGTTATTATGCTTATGCTTGATTTGGATTTTTGTAATGAGTGCTGGAACCTTGTGGGCATATCCACAAGTTCCGTAGTTAAGAACCTTAAGTAAGAACATGAATAAATAGTGGTTTAGGGTCATATCCTGTTTCTGTCCTTTGCTGTTTTCTGGAGCAGTCTGCAAAGATTCTGGTATAAATCAAATTCTGTTCATGCAATATTCATCAAATTTTTCTGGTAACAAGTAGACTTTCATATCTTTCCAATGCCGCAAGAATGACCATATTATCTATTATGAGCTGTGAGTTATGACTGTTTAAAGTTGAGGTTTCTGCGCAGTCTGGAATTCTGGAACAGTTTCGGTTTTACCCAGTTTTAGATTTACCTGTTTGGAATCTGGTAATATGATCTAAATAAAAGTTGTAGACGATTTCTTTAACTTTCCAACGGTGTACCTCATGTATCCTTTTGAATTCTGGAACTCGAGATATGACTGATTTTCTGATCTGCTGATGTTTCCCGAGAAAATTTCAGATTCCGTTAACTCTTGTAATTGTCATGTTGGGCATTACTAAGATGTGTTTCTATACCTTGGAATGCAGATGGCAGCAAGGGGAAGAGGCAGAGGCAGAGGCCATGGCAATGGCAATGGTGGCAATGCCCCAATTACTGTGGAGGAACTCATGCAAACCCAAAATGAGATGATGCACGTCTTCATGCAGCACTTACAGCAGCAACCTCCACCGACACCACCACCTGTTCATGTGAGAGATAAGCGTGGGGAGTTTATGAAGGGAAGACCCCCAGTATTTACACACTCAGCTGATCCCATGGAGGCAGATGATTGGTTACGTGCTGTGGAGAGGCAACTGAACATAGCCCAGTGCAATGACTTGGAGAAGGTGTTGTATGCTTCTGGACAGCTTCAGGGGGCAGCTCAGACATGGTGGGAGTCATAACAAGCTGCTCGTCCCAACAATGCTCCTCCTGTCACATGGCTGGAATTCTGTAGGGACTTCAGAGCTCGACATATAAATGAGGGAATGATGGAGCTCAAGCAAGAGGAATTCAGATCACTCAGGATGGGCTCTATGACTGTGGCAGAATATCATGACACCTTTGAACAGTTGGCTCGCTATGCTCCGAACGATGTTAGGGAAGATGCTGATAAGCAGCGTCTATTTATGAACGGTCTTTACTACGAGCTCAGGTTGCAGTTGGCTGGAAACACCTATCCTACCTTCCAAGCTCTTATGAATCGTGCCATTGTGCTTGATAATATGCGTAAGGGTCAGGATAAGAAGAGAAGGATGCTGGCACAAGGTTCTGGGAGCAACAACCGTCAGCGTTTCAGTTCTCAGCAAGGCTATCAACAAAGGTTCTAGGGACCAGTTAGTCAGTGGAACGCAACCAGCAACCCCAGCGTTTCCAGACTCAGTCACAGAGTGGGAACCAACGTCCTTCATTTCAGCAACGTAACTATAATCAACAGCAGCATGGTCAGCAGACACCCTGCTCAGGGAATTCAAATGCTACCTCCATGAAAAGAAGTGCTTCTAACACTCCTACAAGGTGTTTCCGTTGTGGGAAAGAGGGACATATGTCATATGACTGCCCGGAGAAGCTCAACAAGCCGAATAGCAACCAGAAGTCTACTGCTTATGCGGCGACAGTGAATAATGTGGCTACAGAGACAGTTCAGGAGGGACTAGAGATCATGATGGGTACGTTCAGCATCAACTCTATCCATGCTATAGTTTTATTTGATTCGGGAGCTTCGCATACATTCATATCACAAGCATTTGTTAGATTTCATAGCATTCCACTAGTTGCAATGAAAACCCCTATGCTAGTTAATTCACCGGGTGGGACTATACCAGTTTCTTTATGTTGCCCCTCAGCAAGTCTTTCTTTAAGGGGGGTAGATTTTCCTATCAGTCCCATGGTTATGAGAACTTCAGACATAGATGTGATCTTGGGTTTGGATTGGATGAAGCAATATGACACAGATATTAAGTGCAAGGAGAGAGTAGTGGCTTTGACAACACCAAAGGGAGAACGAATAAGTGTTGATGTAGCAGTGCAAGCTCCACTCACAGCTAAAGTGAACCAACTGAATGATGATGTTGATCCTCAGAATCTGGTAGTGGATGAGTTTCCGGATGTCTTTCCAGATGAATTGCCAGGTATGCCACCTGACCGAGACATTGAATTTATTATTGAATTACTACCTGGTACTGCACCCATAGCTAAAAGACCATATAGAATGGGGGTTAAGGAACTAGAAGAACTTAAGAAACAAATTAAGGAATTGCAAGATAAAGGGTTCATTCATCCTAGTTCATCACCATGGGGTGCACCAGTTATCTTTGTTGATCAGAAGGATGGTAGTCAGAGGATGTGTGTTGATTATCGGTCACTTAATGAGGTTACCATCAAGAATAAATATCCACTGCCTAGGATTGATGACTTATTTGATCAGTTAAGAGGTGCTTGTGTGTTCTCTAAGATTGATTTGTGTTCTGGTTATCATCAATTGAAGATTCGGAATTCAGATATACCAAAGACAGCTTTCACAACAAGGTATGGGTTGTATGAGTATGCAGTTATGTCTTTTGGTTTGACCAATGCACCAGCTTACTTTATGTACATGATGAATAAAGTATTTATGGAGTACCTTGATAAGTTTGTGGTGGTCTTTATTGATGATATTCTGGTATTCTCTAAAACCAAGGAAGAGCATGCTGAACATCTGAGATTGGTCTTACAGAAACTTAGAGAACATAAGCTGTATGCTAAGCGTAGTAAATGTGAGTTTTGGTTGGAAGAAGTTTCTTTTCTGGGTCATGTTGCCTCTAATGGTGGTATTGCAGTGGACCCTAGTAAGGTGAAAGATGTGCTGAATTGGAAACCACCTACAGATGTAAGTGAAATTCGTAGTTTTCTTGGTTTAGCTGGTTATTACCGTAGATTCATTGAAGGGTTCTCAAAACTTGCAAAGCCTATGACTGCTCTGTTGGAGAAGAATGCTAAGTTTGTATGGTCTGATAAGTGTCAAGCTAGTTTTGAGGAGTTTAAGAAGAGATTGACTACTGCACCTGTGTTGGTATTGCCAGATCTGAGTAAGAGTTTTTCTATCTATTGTGATGCTTCTCGTCTGGGTTTGGGTTGTGTTCTTATGCAAGAAGGTAGAGTTGTTGCTTATGCATCTAGACAGTTGAGGAAACATGAACTGAATTATCCTACTCATAATCTAGAGTTAGCGGCTGTGGTTCATGCACTAAAGATTTGGAGACACTATTTGATTGGGCATAAGAGTGACATATATACTGATCATAAGAGTTTGAAGTATATCTTCACCCAGACAGATCTGAATTTGAGGCAACGAAGATGGTTGGAACTAATAAAGGACTATGATTTGGAAGTGCATTATCATCCTGGAAAGGCGAACATCATAGCTGATGCACTTAGCAGAAAGAAATACGCTAATGAGCTTCGGGCGACACCTGAATCTGAGGAGTTGTGTGCTGAATTTGCATATTTGAATCTGGGAATTGTAGTAAATGCTATGGAAATTGAGGTCACTCCTACTCTAGAGGAAGAGATATTGAAAGGACAGTTGGAAGATGAGAAACTAAAGGAGATAGCACAGAATGTGATACTAGGCAAAGCACCAGGATTCAGAATAGATGACAACGGTGTACTGTGGTTTGGAAAGAGGATATGTGTTCCTGAAGTGAAGGCTATTCGTGATAAGATTCTGAGAGAGGCTCATGAGTCAGCATATTCCATACACCCTGGTAGTACAAAGATGTATCTAGATCTGAAACAGAAGTATTGGTGGTATGGGTTGAAGAGAGATGTAGCTGAGTATGTTGCTTTGTGTGATACTTGTCAGCGAGTGAAGGCTAAACACCAGAGGCCAGCTGGACTGTTGCAACCAATGAAGATTCCTGAATGGAAGTGGGAAGAAGTAGACATGGATTTCATAGTGGGTTTACCTCGTACACAGAGAGGATATGATTCAATATGGGTAATAGTGGATCGATTGACTAAAGTTGCTCATTTCTTGCCAGTCAAAACAACTGATTCAGGAGCCCGACTAGCAGAGTTGTATATGGAGCAGATAGTTTGTTTGTATGGAGTGCCTAAGAAGATTGTATCTGATAGAGGCACTCAGTTTACCTCTACTTTCTGGAAAGCAGTGCATGATTCCTTGGGGACAAAGTTGAATTTTAGTACAGCATATCATCCACAGACAGATGGACAGACTGAGAGGATCAATCAGATACTGGAGGATATGTTAAGAGCTTGTGCTTTGCAGTATGGAACTAGTTGGGATAAGAGTTTGCCATATGCAGAGTTTTCCTATAACAACAGTTATCAGCAAAGTCTTAAAATGGCACCGTTTGAAGCATTGTATGGTCGTAGGTGTAGAACACCTTTGTTTTGGAATCAAACTGGGGAGACTCAGGTGTTTGGTACGGATGTCCTTAGACATGCAGAACAACAAGTGAGAACCATCCGGGATAATCTGAGAGTTGCTCAGTCTCGTCAGAAAAGTTATGCAGATACACGTAGGAGAGAACTAGCTTTCGAGGAAGGTGATTATGTCTATCTGAAAGTGTCACCTATGCGGAGTGTGAAGAGGTTTAATATGAAAGGCAAGCTAGCTCCAAGGTATGTTGGTCCGTTTAAAGTTTTGCAAAGGTGTGGAGAAGTAGCGTATCAGTTAGAGTTGCCTGAAAGTTTGTCTGGTGTGCATGATGTGTTCCATGTGTCACAACTTAAGAAGTGTTTGCGTGTACCTGAGGAGCAAATACCATTGGAAGAGCTTTCTGTTAAAGGTGATCTTACTTATGAAGAGTATCCGGTCCGAATTTTGGAGACAGCTGAAAGAGTCACCAGAAGTCGGGTTATTAAAATGTGCAAAGTGCAATGGAATCGGTATTCAGAAGCGGAAGCAACTTGGGAAAGAGAGGATGATCTAAGAAAATCATACTCATATTTGTTTGAGTAAGTTCCGCTCAATCTCGAGGACGAGATTCTTTTAAGGGGGGTAGAGTTTGTAACACCCAAAAATTTCTTTTGAGTTCATAGGGTTGAATTGGATTTATTTAAGTATTTTTGTGCGGATTTAAATATAGTAAATAAATAAATTTTTGTTGGAATTAAAATTCAACATAAGTTTAGTAAACTTGATTGTGCATTCATGCTGGAGCATATTTTATTTCGTGCTAAATTATTTTCGCTAGAATTTAATTGCAGTAAAAATCCTCTTCAAAAAGAAAGCTTTAGAAAATGAAATGGAAAAGGAAAGAAAAGAAGAAACCTCCTCCCTGGAAAACAGCCGAAGCCCAACTCCCTCTCCCCCTTCTCACTTTTCCCCTTCGGCCCGCTGTCTTTCTCAGCCCGGGAACGGCCCAGTAGCAGCAGGCGCGCCTTGCTTCCCCCTCTCCTCTTTGACCGACAGTTGGACCCCACCTTCGCTCTCACCGACACCTGGGGCCCGCGCGTCAGCGCCCATCCCTTCTCCTTTCTTCTTTCTCTGTTCGTGGCCGAGGAGGACACCTCTACCGGCCGAATCAAACCCGAGAACCCAGGATTTCTTGCCTTTTTGCACAAACCAAGACCCTATAAATCTCCTACGCCCCTGCCGTGACCCCCTTTGCCGTTTCTTTGCGTCCCGGGAACCCTAGCCATCGAGTTCGTCGAAATTTGGATCACGCCGAAGCAAGTTTTTCTTGCTCACCGTGAACCGAGCGTTCTGTTCTCTCTCGGGCCAAAGCAAACACTTAGGTGAGCTCGCGAGTCCTTCTCCCTCTCCCTGTACCCTCGGCTTGGTTTTTGGTGCACAGAGTCGCGAGAATGGAGAATGCCGGCGAGTCCTGGACGGCGCCCATGGCGCGCCGCCGTGGGTGGCTCAGCTCCGGCGGCCGGATCCGCTGCCTACGGCTCCCGGGTCGATCTCGGCCGTTGATTCGCAGATCAACGCATGTAAATAGAAGATAACGGTTCAGCGTCGTTTTCGCTAAAGAGCCCCTCTCCTTTTTGGCATTAGAACCCGCAGTCCCTTTGGCGCCTTTCGTAAATACGTTTTGACGAATATGAAAGCGTAAACCGACTCAGTGAGTTCCAAATACGTTTTCCAGTATTTACAGAAATGCCACTGATTTTGTTTTGCTTATAAAACGCTCATTTTAACTCCGTTTTTGTCCATTCAAATTTCGTTAGATTCGTATTCTCGAGCTCTACATGTTAGAAGTAGTAGTTTACTGTTTTGAAACTTTTTATTTCTGCATTAGCATTTAATTAATTATTTCTTTATAGGAAATCTTGGAAAATGCATAACTTCTCCGTTTTAATTCCGATTTTCGTGAACCTTACGTTTGTGTGATCGTAGCGCTGCGTAGAATATTTTGATAAACTTTTATATTTGTTTTACCACTGTTTGGTGTAATGTTCTAATTATATCTTGTTAGCTTCGTATATGATTGTCTACATTGGATTGCGTGTTGTTGATTGATGATTGGGATTAGACGGTGATCCGTACGTTGGTGCTCAAGATCAAGCATTTGAAGACCAGCAGGCTCAGGAGAGCTTTGATCAAGGCAAGTATAACTTGGGATTATCCTTGTTACCTATACACAATTAATATAACATTTATCACATGCATGTGTCCACCTTGATGACCTTAGCAAAATCATAGATGATTGTTATCCTGGATTCCTTGTTACCTATTTTGGATATGCATTTGGTAGTTCTTGCTAGTGCTTGATTATTAATCCATGATCTTGTAACATGAATATTTGAATATACATTAAACAATAAAATAAGCTTTCTAGCAACTTGAATATAAAGGGTGGAAAGAACTCTGGCTTTTGCTAGATTGATCTTGACCGTGCATAAGGACTTATCCCTTGGCAAAAGCTGGGACAACTCGTACAACCATGAGGGCTATATGGCTCTCGCTTTAGTCAAGTATGAGTAAGCTTTTATAGCTTGTTAGAGGTTACCCGAAAGGGCGGAGGGGCTGAACTGTTTTGGGTATAGTGCGTGCCCCTGTCCCTATATGTATAGGCTACGCGTCATTGTGCCATTTGGAAGGGGGGTATCTATATCTGCACGCAAAGGAAACCTTGCGGCCCTAACATGTTAGACGAACCTCTGAAAGACTTCATAATGAACCCTACCGACCTTCCTTGGTAGTGATTTAAGAGGCTGATCACCTCGAGCGAAAGGATAAATCACAACTCATGGGTAAAGATGTACAACCTCTGTAGAGTGTTAAATCTGGTATACTAGCCGTGCCCACGGATACGGGCGGCCCGGAAAACTGACGGAATAGAAGGACACTGATGAACATGACTAATGATGATAAACGAAGGATTATTATGTTGTTTATATGTGTTATTCTTAATTCTTGTATACATTGATCATGTGGTTATGGGATTATTTATGCTACCTTGTCATTTGCTATCCAATGATTAAACATGCTATCAACTATTAAAAGCTAAATGCAGTCAAACCAGTGTCAGCTATTTGAGCCTCATGAACCCCTGGTTATACTTGTTGAGTACGATATGTGCTCATTCTTGCAATTTCCCAACACCCCAGGTTATGATAATGAAGATGACTAGAATGAGGATTACCGTTATGAGTACTAGGTTTGGAGTCAACCAGTCAACAGTGTCCCTGTGTGGAGCTTCGGTCAAGAGCGTTGTTGATATTTGGGAACGCAATAAGGAATTGATCCGCAAGCGCACGGATATCGGTGAGCACTTCACCCGAGAGGTTATCCAGAGTATCGTATTTATTTTTTTACCACTAGGAGAAAGAGTGCATCTGACTAACCGGTCTATTACTACTAACCTTTAGGCAACAAAGAATGTCTTTCGATGTGAGTGATAAATAGAGAAGATTGCAGCCGTAGTCTCCTTCTAACCTTGGTAAGGATGATCTACTGTTCTATTGGGGAGGCTAACAGAATCTAGACACCACAAAGGATGTTCAACCGGCACCTATAAACCCTATCCTTCCTGCTAACGAGATATGGTCTGCAAAGGTAACTCGGAATTGTCACGTTCCTCACTACTACCACGGTCCAGCTAGTCAGGGAATATCTATGAGTACCCCAGCCTAAACACCACGTTTACGCCAGTAATGATTACTCTAAACTCTACACGAAGAGATTAAAGTAAACTCATAAACCAGAAGAACAATAAAACAAGAACTTACTAGAATTTAGAAGTCGAAATACTGAAGAATCCTAGGAGCAAGCTTCGGGTTAGGAGAACTTGATCCCGCAGGTACAAGCTTGGAGTAGACACCGACAGGCCGGGCTTCCTCCAATCTACACCTCCACTCTATCTCTCTCAATCTAGTAGAAACTAGAAGATCTATTTCTACTTTACATTGGTTGCTAAGCCTAAAAAGAAATATTAATTAGAGAAGAGGTTTTCCTTCGAGGGCACCCCTCAATCTATATGATAATTTCTTCATGTCTTCTCCAGGGGCCAGGGGGGCTCCTTATATAGTCCTCCTCCTCTATGCGTTTTTAGGTCGGTAGGCGAGGTGGTACTATGTTTTCCTTGATCCAATAGGTCGGTGGAACATCCCGTGCGAAGAGAGTCCCGATTGGCATCCAACAGGGGGCGGGCGCCCAGGTCACCAGGGCGGGCGCCCTAGGCCTGGCCCCTTTCGGCCTCTGTTTTCTTCCTATGGCTTCTGGAGTCTTCTAGATGGTAGAAAATCGTGCGGTGCGCTGATATCTCTATGTAATCCCGACATGTGGGCCTTTCTTCCTTATTTCCTGATAACCCCCTGCAGAAATAGATAAACAACAAAACTCGTGGAATTCTGTCAGATCAAACCCTAATTCTAGGTGTTGGTTGCATATTGGTCCTTTCTCTTGTTTATTTGATAATTAAAATTGATACTTAAGAACCGTCAACAAATACCCCCATACTTAGGCTTTTACTCGTCCTCGAGAAAAGGATGGTTAAGAAAAATATTTGGGGTAAACATTTAAAATATTCTCTATATTTGTCAGGGAAGTTTATGGTTAAGAGTAAAGATCCTTTCTTCTCAATCCTGTCACTTGGAGTTTTTGTATATTTTTGAAAGAAAGTTAGCATACCTTTTT